>NC_139804.1:38787770-38900270 GCF_963457635.1 Microchirus variegatus
GTCAAACGTGCGGTCAGCGGGTGAAAATCAGCCCAACAGACGGTCCCGTCTGATCTGGAGCACATTTAAAAAAGCAACCGACATTTGACGAAAGTGCTTTACAGCACGTGTCAAACTCAAGGCCCGGGGGCCAGATGTGGCCCGCCACGTCATTTTATGTGGCCCGCGAGTGATGAAATTGTCTTAAAAATCAGTGTTAAAATAGGTCTGTGCTGCTTTAAGGCGTGCGTTGACCATAAACTACATTTCTTAACAAAAAAAGTAAAACAGCAAAATAGGAACACAATATATATGTATATATATATATATATACATATATATAAATAAGAAAATATATATATATATATATATATATTTGCTTATTTAAATATATATATATTTATATATATATATATATATATATATTTGCTTATTTAACCATAAAATGGGGCCGAAAATGTCCTGTGAGTAAGTGTTTTTGCCCATTTTTTTTTAGAATAACTTTCAATATTTGGCAGTTATTTACAATTTACTGCATGCTAAAATGGCACATTTAATGTGGCCCACGAGTGATTACTTGGTCCTAAAAATCAGTGTTAAAATAGGTCTGTGCTGCTTTAAGGCGTGCGTTGACCATAAACTACATTTCCCACAATGCATGGCGTTAGAGTTACCCGCAAAGTGACGGCATCCCGCCAATAGATCGCAGTGAATCATTGTATATTATTATTATAGTTACATCTGGTCCTTTGAGGGGAACCATTATGCTGATGTGGCCCTCAGTGAAAATGAGTTTGACACCCCTGCTTTACAGACGTAGGCCCCGTCCCAATACCTCGCCCCCCTTAAAATGTCCACTTGGTTTGGAGTGCCCTCAACCGTAAATTCGAACGTGCTAACCTACTGTGCTACTATTTTCATTCAGGAAAAATCAGGCAGATCCAACTGTTGTGTTGCTTGTTGCGTTGGCTGTGTTTGTTTTTCTCCATCCTCGTAGACCCTATATCACGAATGTGATTGAAATCTGACAAGTCCGGGGTATTCGTGTTGAAGTGAACGCCGGTACTCACATCCAAAACACTGACAAAACTACCCAGATGTAGCAGACCTAGCTAGCGGCTATTTGCCGAGTGCTTCGAGAGAGTATGCCCGTCATGTAGAGCTAAATGAGGGGCAAACACTCTCGAAACACTCTGCAAATAGCCGCTAGCTAGCTAGTTAGCTAGCTGCTTTCATAAATCGTCAGTTATTTTGTGACATTAGTGTTCAAAGCTCAACGGTCCTTTGGATGTATGTCAAACCAACATATTGTTGGAAAAAAAATCTGCCGGCTCACTGAATTCGCAAAGCATCATGGGTAATTTCATCTTCCACTTCGTTTTAAGCCTGCTTTAGAGCTCACTACATTTTGAGGGTTGATTATAAAGGCAAAATCACACTTCCTTTTGTCCTTTCCCAGCAGTAACATAACAGGAATACGTGGATCCAACAAACGTGACAGCACCAAACCAGGATGTCATGATCGATCAAAGGACCAAAATATTACGGTGCGGTCAATAGTACACACAATCTCACGATGGTTCGAATCCCGCACCTAGTGGTTCCCCATCTCTCTGCCTCCCGTTTCCTGTCTCTCTACACTATGCTATCATTAAAGGCAAAAAGGCCCAAAAAATACATTAAAAAAAAAAAAAAAAATACAGTCAGCTGATTCTGTGACAGAAAAACGTCACTCCCTTGTGCCCGATGTAAATATCCAATGGTAGTTGAGGCAAATTTAAATAGCTCCACCCCACTAAGAAGAAGAAAAAGAAGATCGCTTGCGTTCAATGACGTTGCTCGTTGGCGCTGCATCGGTACAACGCTGCGCGAGTAAAGTTACTGTTCACAGTCGAAAACATCTTTACTGTTCCAAACTGAACTGTACCACAGGAAACACAGCTTTTAGTGTTTAACCTCGAACGAACGCAGCTATTTATAACTTTTATATTTATAACTAGTTTTTCATTAGCAACAGTGCTGTAATGAGTTTTAATGACTTGGGTCGTTGAGTTTGAGTCGTTTCAGGCATCGCGTTGACTCTTTTATAAACTATCAATGAAAGCTCCCGCCGAAGAACGTTTGCGTCTCTCGACTCCACGGACTCACGGTTTCGGTGAGCTTCAACCCGGCACATCGGCTCACACCTTTATCATCTCTTCATGATTGGTGACATCACTTGTTTCCTGCACAACTTCAGCTGGAGTAGGAGCGTAATTAGCCACAATAATTGGAAACATCTGCGGAGGTGTGTGTGTGTGTGTGTGTGTGTGTGTGTGTGTAAATACGTTTGGTTGCTGTTATTGTTATTGTTGCGTCCTCTGGAGACAACAGTGCGGTAACAGCGAGGCTGATAATTACAAACAGCTCATGTTGTTTTTGTACCAACCGTCATTTAAATTCATATGAGGACATGCGGCGACCACGGTCATGTCAGACATGAGTTATTATGTTAAATAATAAGCCACTAATAATGGCCTTTATTGGAGCGCTTAATTGCCTTATTAGAGGTTTTGCTTGAGCTGTGTTTCATCCGCCGGTTTCCTGAGTTACTAAGTACACGCTCAACGTTTCCTCTTTTCTTTAATTAATGCTGCTTTCAAAGGCGGGTTTGTGTTTATCGTGTACAACATGATTACGGGGAAACCTTTTGAAAGCTCAGAATTCAGAAGTCCTGCAGCTTCTCGGTGGAGGGTAATGTAATTTATTGTAATTTAAAAACATTTGAATTTAATTGACGCAATGGACTATTTGTCTTAGGCCCACTTTACCCTACGTCTTTAGACACACCGCCCGGAAATCTGGCAGGACACCCGCGGCGCTTACAACTTTCCTCTTTACTTGCTCGACTGTACGATCGTAGCCGGCCCTCCCGCATCCGCTGTTGCATTTTTTATGTCGGCCATCTTGTTCCTGGATGACTCCAGCTCTTCTGGATCTCGTCCTCCGACCAGATACTGATCAGGCACTTGGTTTCGGAGGTGCAGCGTCCAACACCCTCCTTCATCCCCGGCATTTTTTTTTTGGGAACAAAAGTCCCGCGGTATATGCTAATTAGCGAGCGCTATATGCTAATCGCTGTCGCGAGCCCGACGCATTCTCTTTATACGCAGTTTGAAGTTGTCGGGGACTCCCGCTGAGTGGTCAGGCGACCACTTCGCAGTTGTCAGGAGAAAATTTAAAGACATCGGGAATTCTCTTTACACGGGTTCCCGCTGTCGCGAACAGCGTAATGTAAAGTGGGCCTTAGTTTTCGTGAATGATGTAGAACTACAATAATGATGCCATGTTTTAATTATTTACAGTGTAAAACCTATAGTCCCGTCTGTGTTACCTTCTCACAGCCCTATTTATTTTTTTCCTCTGATGTGCTGCAGCAGAAACTGTGTTTCCGACATCCTGTGAAGGCAACATTTATTTACATGAACTTTGACTGATCAGTGCAGGTTTGCGACAACAAACAAACAAACAAGTCTCCTTCCAGAGCTGGTAGGTAACAAGAAAGCCGAGACAGTCTCACCCTCGTGTTCCTCGTTTTCCAGCGACACAAAATGAAAGAGCATATTTTGGGACAGTGACAGTTACATGATTTCTTTTTACAGAGACATATTCTTCAGTCTTCAGACTGGTTAGAGAAACATAAAGTGCACTCTCTGTCAGATGAAAGTCTCAGTCTGGAGCATGTCCTTAAATATTAATGGCTCCGTATGTAAGAAAATGTATGTAAAAATCGTGAAATGTCACGAGATGTTCAAGCTGTAAATGTAAACACGTGTTCATTACGCTCAGTGAAGGGAATGTCTTGTCTTTTTTATACTTTTTTTTTTTTTGCCTTAAGCAGACGTCAGTGCATTTCCAAAAATAGTGAGAAAAATCCCACAATATTCAAGTCCCACAAGGCTCAGTGCTCGGTCCTCTGCTTTTCATTCTGGACATACTGCCCCCTTGGTCACAACATGACAACTACGCTGATGATTAACAGTTATAACTGTTGAGCAAATCCATCACTTCTCTCCACTTTGTATAAAATAAAAACTGAAATAAAAGCCAGGACAAAAGACAATTCCCTCAATAAATCACAAACCCTCACGTCCACAGAATCGTAAGAATATAGCGTTAAAAACCTTTATTATTATTAATAACATATTTTATCCTCTGAGATGAAGATGCTGGTCACTTCAACATCACACATTTATTTATTTTTGGTTTTAACTATATAACTCACAGATATTTGTAGCCCATATATATGTATATATACACAGTATGAGGGTAATTGGGTTATGTGGTCGGGCCAGGTGATAATATTTGCTGTAATCAAAAAATAAATGTGGTGTGTGTATAAAGTCCCCTGGGCTCCTCTGTGTGTTTGTTAACGTTAAAACGCTGTAGTCGCAGAAGGGAGGGTGTGTGTGTGTGTTTGTGTGTGTGTGTGTGTGTGTATGTAGGATGATAAATTGCAAGTGCTCAAACTCTCCATGGGTATGATTTCTATAAGCGGAGGACCCTCCAAAAAAACCTCCACTAAAAGAACTTGTTTAATATCACTGCTTTTGTTTTTGCTTGTACAAACATCATTGTTTCACTTTCACTTTCACCTCCTTTATTCTCTTTATCCTTCACTGTCGTGTTCTAAGTTACTTTGTTTCATTTTTAGAGTCTGTCTGAACTGTCACAGCATAAATATGTTAATGTTTTCATTTTTAATCATGGACAGTGAAGGATTTATATGGAAACGTATTGAATTCACCTAAAATCATTTTTAAAAAGGCTCTTTTTTTCTGTCTGTGTTAACTCTGAAAAGGGCTGTGATCGGGGGAAGGGAAAGTGACACTATTTCACTTAAATTAGCTGAGGACAGCGTAAAAATTGATGGCACTTCAAATTAATTCCAAATCCTCCACCGGATATATTGTTAACTTTATCTTCTCTTTGGTGCAGAGCAGGTGCAGTTGGTTTTTTACACTCTAACAGTCTTAATATCTGTGCCCGGTCGAACACACACCACAAGAGCAGAGAACACCATGAAAATTTCAGCGCTACTAAAAACTAAACAATGAGATATTTGTGGTGGGTCTGTTTTACCGAGATTTTTTTTCGAGTCAATTTTTCCGCAAATTTTTTTTCAGGTCTGTTTTTACGAGATTTTTTTTCAGGGTCTTTTTGTAAAAAAAATTCGGGATGCCTTTTATAAGACTTTTGTCGGGTCTGTTTTTATGAGATTTATTTTTCAGGTCTTGTTTGTACGAGATATTTTTTCAGGTCTTTTTATACTAGATTTTTTTTCGGGATTCCTTTTTATGAGACTTTTGTCGGGTCTGTTTTTACAAGATTTTTTCAGGTCTGTTTTTACAAGATTTTTTCAGGTCTGTTTTTACGAGATTTTGTTCAGGTTTTGTTTTTTCAGGATGCCTTTTCATTAGACTTTGTATGGTCTGTTTTTTTTTTACAGTCTTTTTTTACAAGATTATTTTTCAGAGTCTGTTTTTACAAGATTTTTTTTCGGGTCAATTTTACGATTTTTGTTTTTCGGGTCTAATTTTACGAGATTTCTTTTACAGAGTCTGTTTTTACAAGATTCTTTTTCCATGTCTGTTTTTATGGAAAATAAAATCCAGGTCAACACATTCACACCAGATGTGATTTTTCGTATCACTACGCACCCATCAAGTCATTGGATAATTTTGTACATTTTGTGACGCGATGGACGCAAGTCGCCGTGTTTTAAAACAGAAGTAACAGGCATTTCTTTTCACCATCAAACAAAGCATCGCTGCACTCTCTCTGTCGTGGAAACGTCTGCAGAGAAGAAACCGTCGTCTTGTGTGGAGCTCCCGTAGTAAACGGTGAAAATCGGCAAGTTTGTGCCACAGAGGTAAATCCAAACAAATATTACATTTAGACTCTCTGATGGAGGCAGCAGTATTGAATTTGGTGCGGGGGAGTGAACAGATTTCAAAGTCCACATCCCTGCCTGCCTCTGAGCGTCCATGTCAGTATCCACACTCATACCCAAACTATAACTTTAATATTGCAGTCCACAATTTCCCACTTTCATCAAACATCTTCTCTTATTTTTACAGTCTGTTGTTGCGAAGGCCATTTGTGTGTGATTACACGCAGTCAACCCACCATTACAATCCATTTTTGCTGCAGTTTCCAAAGTGTGATCGATACAGTTTTATCTTTCCCAGTCGACTGCAGTTCCTCAGCGCTGCTTATGAGAGGATCGATGCCAGGGAGCGAGCGACCGAGCGAGGGAGGGAGGGAGAGGTCAGGTCCTGCGCTTGGCTGTGGCGTTCGGTGGCTCCACAGAATCAAAGCCCTTTGGTGGTTCGATAGCTTGTTAGTGTGCTTGGCAAATTTCATGACTCAGCCTGAAATGCAAAGGGAAGAAAGAAAGCACCGCAAACACAAATCTGTCACATTTCCAGCTGCATGTGTTGTCACACTGGCTCTGCTCATGTACAGTGTACAATCGCTGCCGTGGTGATTCACGCTGGGTAAAATGAGGGTTTAATGTATGTCTGTGATGGATATTGGAGAAAAATGTCACCTAGACAGAGACTCAGACGCTCAGATTTTCATTCTGTGAATTAATTCGGCTCACCTGCAGCCCTCGGCCATCACAGTCAGTCACTCATGCGTGCGGCAGAAAATTGTGTTTTGAAATTAAACAAGTCATGATCCGGTAGACTCAGAGGATGAGTCAGGACCTCGTAAGGGACGGCGGGATGCGTCCAGGAAGACGGGACGTGGATGCTCCAGATATCAGACTGCCCAAAGGTACCTGTGGATCAGAGACCGCAACACTGAACAACACACAAACCACACTTTCCTTTCTTGAAGGACAAGTCAAGAGCTACGACACCGTTGTACTAAACATAAACACAAAGACCAGCAACACAAGTTGATACACTTGTTTTGCATCCTCAATCTGTTTTAGTCTTAGAAATAAAAAAATAAAAAAAACAGAATTCTGTGTCATTGTAAAATATAGCTAAAATTAGTGCTGGGCACGCTAACGGCGTCAACGCTAAAGCATGGCGCGTTTCCACGACGACTGTGGGGAAAAAGACCCATGTAACGTCATGTTTATGTGCCGCAGTGCTGGAGTCCAGGCACCGTTTACCAGTTAGCTTCGTTAGCTGCGCTAGCTCCTTTAGCGCCGTTAGCTTGCCTACAGTCGAACAGGAGCGGTCGGTTTATTAAGCGTAAAGAGCAGCGCTACAAATTAACCAGCGTACCTGTGTTCTGCGTATGTGTGCCTCTGTTTTTAAAGTTTAGCGTTACTTTAGAGACTCATTTTAACAATCGGGAGTCACGTAAACATGACGTCACGAGCGTCTTTTTCCACTCAGTTGTCATGGAAACATGTCATGTGTTAACGTTAACGTGCTAACGGCGGTTAGCGGCCCAGCACTAGCTAAAACATAGTTCACCCATCTGAGAGAGTGCGAAGAATATTGGCACTTTGGGAGTAAAACTGATCATTTCATTCCTTTAGGGTTAATTCGTCCTTGTGTAAATGAATATCAACACGTAAATAACAGTTTAACTCGATCAGCGCCGTTTCCCGCTGATCAAGATGAATAATCCTAATGTTGCATGAACATTAATAACGTCCAGAGCCGAGACAGATAGATGAGGAATGACAACCCACCGATGAATTCTCCACATCGACTCCAGAGACGCACGGTGCGGTCGGTGGACGAGGTAAGCACCACTTGATCATTGTCAACAATCTGCAGGCTGGAGCGGAATAATGAGACGCAACAGGGAGAAAGCATTAACGGCAGACGTCTTCTGAATAATCCGATGTCGGTAGGCGAGCGTTTGCTCAGCAGTATCTCGCCTTTTAAAATCTGTATGTATGTGAACGGCAAGAAAGACACTGTGTGCTCATGTGTTATTATACACTTATTTATAGAAAAGTATCAGTAGCAGTAAGAGTATTTGGATGTACACACCAAGGTTATAATAGGTTTGGATTTTTCATTAGTATTTGTTTTTAGAATTAGTTCGTTTTAATTAGTTTTTAGAGCCTTTTTTTTTGTAAATGTTGGGATTTTGGAAAAATGTTCATTTAAATTTTAGTTTCATTTATTCAGTTCATTATTTCGCTATAGTTTTCGTGAACTGTAATAACCTTGAGGTTGAACAAGCTAACAAATGTGATGAATTCCATTTACATCGGAACGCAGAAGTCAGAACTGGGAGTGACGTCATCTATCGCGACAAATAGCAACGGTAAAACATGTACGAATGAATTCCCGTGAAACAAATACGATATAAGAGCTATTAACGGTAAAAGTAGCAGTTGTTGTCCTCATGGAAATCCCGTGTCAGGGTTGGTGAGGTTGCTCCGAGTTGGAAATCCCAGTTCCGACTTTCCGACAAATGGAATGCAGCAAAAGTGTCTGTATTTCACATACCCAGAAACTCTGCTGGTGTGGGCACGCCAGAAGAACTCAGCTGGAGAAAAATGGAGGAAAAAATAAACAGAATCACTTTAGATAAACTGTATCTCTGTATTTCTGTATAAGTTAAAGTAAAAGTGGCGCTAACCTCGTGGTGATTTTTCCTCAGGGTTAAATTTGCTCATGTCGTAAACGTAGATGTAACCAATTTGGTCGGCAACGTAGAGCGACGCGTCCTCCTCTGTTTTAGCCATGATTGTAATCTTTTCCTGGAATGAAGACTGCAACATGGACATAATAAAAAAAGTTACTTAACCTTGGTTTTATCTCAGATTGTAGCCACACTCGTCTTTATCTTTTATGTAAAATTTCCCAAAAACACAGTTCTTGCTTTCTTTGCGAGAATTTCAAAGATACGTTTAATTTTACAATTTAGGGACGACAACGACGATGACGAGTCCTGCAGACGCAACCGTTTTTACATCCACCACTACGTCCAAATTAAAGTTCTATGTTTTGCATCATCTGCAAAGGAAATACCTGCGAGCTGTTAAAGAAAACAGTGGAGCTCAGCACAGAAACTGTGCAGTCATTAAGATATTTACTTATTCTTCAATCAGCAAATGTGGAGACAAAAGAGGAAGAAAAGTAAACATACTTTCCTTGAATGCACCATTTTGTCGAATTTGCTGTATATTGATTGTGTTTTACATTTGAGTTTTTAGAGGCTCTTCTCGGGACGTCGGGCATTGGAAAACATCAGCAGCGACAAATGCTGTGATAAATGTGACGGACGAAAAGGTTGAATATGTGGACTGATGAGGAAACAATAACTAACCCAATCATAATATAAAGCAACAATGAAACGTGATTATATATCAACAGTTATTGATGGTCTCAAACGCAAATGACCTCGGGGCCATTGAGCATCTAGTCTGGTCAAGAGGGGGCGGGACTAGATAAAAAAGCGGGAAAATAAACAACTTTTCAGCCATGGGTAGGCAATATGAGCTAAGAATTATAAACTAAAACTATAATGAACTAAATCAGCAGTGTAATAATGCAAGTTCATTTGCAGTGATTTCCACTGCTGTATTTCAGTAATCACATTTTAACTAATACTTGTTTTACGCGCAACCTAGCTTGACGCATGGAAAAAAAGCAACTGTTCTGTAGCGGATGGGCAATTTAAGCTTAAAAATATCAAATATTCTATCATGATATCGCAACAAAGACATCCTATGATGATATTTCACAGAATTTCAAAATAAAAGTGCCTGTATTTTGGTCCCGGGCTATTTTTTCTTTTTAACAAATTTAACTGCGGGAACGTACTCTACGTGGGCCATGGGCCGCCAGTTTGACAACTCTGTGGTCAAGATGCAGACTTTAGCACCACCTACTGCTTATCTCTGTGAACTAACGCCCACATTTTGATTGACAGCAACTGTTGGAAACGGATGCAGAAGCCCATCCCTAATGCATTACGCAAGTGTGTCAAGTACACACTAAGAAATCAAAGTACGAGACTGTACCTAAAAAAGGTACAAATGCTGTCGCTCCAGTTGTACCCTATCAGGGTACAAGCACTGTACCTTTCTCAGTGTGTACAAATCAGTACATTTTTGTACCAGGACACAAAGGTACATTTTTGTCACTAGGGAAACACTAGAAATGTTTCTTTAGAGGTACAAACAAGCAGGTACACATTTTAAAGGTACAGTACTTCTAACCCGATAGGGTACAACTGGAGCAACAAAGCATTTGTACTTTTTTAGGTACAGTCTCTTACTTTGATTTCTTAGTGTGTATATACGTGGTAATTATATTGTATAAAGGTGATATTATAATACAATATAATTATCACATTTGTATTTTAGTTATCAGGTTGAAAATTCGGTCAAAATGTGCGACAGGTGTTAAGAAAAACCTAGTTTCAGTGACCGAATTTGACATGAAATCAGTAAAATATCTCACAGCTCTGAAGTAGCTCACAAAGGTTCCTCCGCTGAGCACTTGCCAGACATTTATACAACCTTTAACAGAGGAAATGCATAATTAAAACGGCAGTGAGAGACATTGCTGAAGGTCGTAAAGTGCAATCGTCTGCGATAATTACTGCTCGTGACACTGACCGGCCGTTCCCGAGGACAGGAGCAGCGTGGCCGAGGAAAACGGGACGTTCTTCAGGAAAATGATGCTCGGGACACTTTTGTCCAGTCCTGTGTGAGAGTGATAAAAAAAAATAATGTTGTGATCTCCGGGAGGATTGTGTCCACTGCAGCATATTAATCATTCAATAATCACCTTCAGCATTTTCTGCTGAGTGAGGGCTGACAAAGCGACACTGGATACGTCCAGAAACAACGTTCCACACGATTATCTCTCCGTCACAACTGCTGCTGGCCAGGAGGGACGGAGGACACTGCACCACACACAGGATGTCCTCTCTATGACCATTATTCTGGGGACACAAAAGAAAAATGTGAGGGAGTGTTAAAACTTCATTACTACCAATGAAAAATAATATGCAGTTCAACAGACCATTGTTTTCAATCCAATCGAGCTATAAAGCAACGCTACGTTAATTTTCATGTAAATCACAGACGGGGACGGATGTAGAAACGTGTACAAAAAAAGATATAGATTAAAGGTGCCATATGTAAGAATGTGGACAAAAACGGTTATTACATTCAAAATTCAAAATACCGAGGTCTGACGTAACTGGCAACCCATGGTTGCTCGGCAGCTGAGACCTCTACTGACTGCAATGGTTGGTAGATGGCGGTAGGTGGCACCACATGCCAAAACATGATTTCAAAACATAAACATAATTTGCAGTCTGCAAAAGATTAAAATATATTTTGTCTGTACTGTTGTTGTTGGTGAGTTCAGTTTGTTATATGAACATTATTCCTGAGTCTCTGTGACATATTAGGAGGATTTTATGGCCAGTTGATTTATATTTATTACATAATGCACCTTTGAATAAAGGAGCAAATCAGCCTGGAGTTTGACACATGTGGGCTATGGGTAAAACATGTATACAGTATGTTATATTTTAAGATATATTGGTGAATAGAATGTATTGATTTACCCATGGAATAACTTCAGAGAGTGCTAAATTTCAAAGTTATTTACTCACCCGAGAACATAAATGCAGAAGAGCGGTAAATTTTATGTGGCCAATTATTTATAAATGATTTTCCACTGAAATCTTAGTCAATATTTTGCTGGACAAACTGGAGTGTGTCAACGGAGGACGTAACACATCATCTCGCGGGGACAAATATGACTGTATAGCATACGGGATGCGAGTTGAGACATATGTGGTCTATGGGGAAAACTCTTCAAAATGTGAGATCAGGGCTGTCAAAGTCAATCACAGCTGGGGTCGGGGTAAAAAAACCGTGTCCATGTTGAGCACCAGACGAGGTCAAATCATATAAAATTCGGAATCAAGCAAAAAGTTATAGATTAAATAAAGAAACCAATACACCATAGATTCAATTTGAAATTAAAGATGTATCGTGATATACATGTACATAGATATATTAGTGAATAAAATGTATTGATTTACCCATGGAATAACCTCAGAGAGTGCCAAATTTCAAAGTTACATACTCACCCGAGAACATAAATGGTCTATGGGGAAACTCTTCAAAATATGAGATTGGTGTGTCCATGTCGAGGACCAGAAGAACAAAGTGAGGTTTTAGATTAAGAGAGAAATCAATTTTCAAATTAATCAGTTAAGGACTCACAGAAGAACATAACTGTAGAAGAGCGGTGCATAAAGTCTATGAATGGTTTTCCATTGAAATCAGCAGTATAGTAATATGGAATTTTACCAGGTACTATCACTGATGGAAAAGCAAAAAAAAAAAACAAGTAGAGTCGAGGTTCGTTCGTGCTAGAACGGTTTAAAATTCTAAATGGAGGAGCAGGAGAACGAGCCTTGTTTTACACTTATGGTCTATGAGGAAATACTCTAAAATATTAGAATAACACATGTTTACAAACATCTGAATGTCAAACTTTAGCATTAGCTGAAGCGCTGGTTTCACACAGATCAGCAGCCGAGCGTGACCCACATTTCTGGACGAGCCGAGTTTGGATCAAAGCCGAAAGTGAGCTGACACCGGTGCACGTCAAACGTTACTCCTGCTGCTTCAACTTCACACCGATATAAAGTGATTCATCTGTCTTTATGCGTTCATTTCCCAACAAACAAGAATATCTGCTCGGTGTCTGAGCTGCCAACGAGAAACGACTCAAATCATGAGCCAAATTAGTGGAAAAGCAGATGGCATTTTGAACCTGAATTACACTCAGCGCCTGAGCGAAACATGTTCAGCTGAACTGGGTCACGTTTTTAAAATATTAATGAGACGAAACACAAGACTGACCATCTGGAAGGAAAGGGGGAGATTCGCAGTTAAGCGGAGCCTCGGCTGATGAGAGGAGGGGACCAGAGTACAGTGTTTGCAACAAATCATTGATCTTCCTCCTGCAGGACTTTAATGAAAAACTATTTGGAGTGAGGGCTCTGCAGATAATCAAAGAGGTCTCTTCTCTTTTCCTGGCTCCTCTAATGCAATCTCTCTGCTCCGTTAATGGGCCTCTTGGGTGTGAGTGTAACCACCAGCCGTAATGAAAGAGATGGCAGGCGACGCAGCATCAGGTCTCTGAATGGTTCATTCAGCATTACTGAGAATGAGATTCAGCCTCACTTTTGTTCTTCACCTCTTAGCGTTAAAGTAACACTGTGTAGGATTTGCTCTCGGGTAGAACCTTTCTATAAAGGTTACACCAAGAACCCTTTTAAAACCCTTTATTCAGTAAAGGGGTTTTAAAGGGTTCGCTGGATCAAAATGGTTCTTACTGGAACCATTAGTGTTACCAAGAACCCTTGAAAAACCCTTTCCAGAAGAAAGGGTTTTTCAGAAGCAAATGGTTCCAGGTAGAACCTCAGCCCTTGCAGAAGGACCCTTTTGGAACCCTTTTTTCTAAGAGTGTAGCTTATCAGTGCCGTAATTCCTAAAGGGTTGAATAACGGCCAGATATCCAGTGTGAAAGTTATCTTGGAGAAAAAGGGGCAGAAAATCTAACTCATTAACATTTTTTGACAACTCTACATCCATAAAATCAACATAAATCCAGGCAGCCTGATTGTCTTGCTGGTCATAAGAGGATTAAAAGGTCTGGTTTGTGATGTTTAGGAGGATTGATTGGCGAAATTAAGTTTGTGTAAGTTGAGACACATGTGGTCTATGGAGAAACCTCCTATATGTACTTTGTGCAGCACGCTTCTACAGCAGGCCGAACAACCAAACAGCAACTATTTTCAGTCGTTCCCTGATGTTATATGAGATATGAGAAGAAAGTAAAAACAACAGTTAGACACAGTGTGGAATTGAAAAATGTCCAAACTGAGTGAAATAGAACAAGGAGAGAAGGATAAAAGGGAGACAGTGGGTTCAGGTCGCCCACTGTTCACTTCAAAATGTTTCTCCAGGCAACGCTGCAAAGTAGGTCAGAGGTCACAAGCTCTTTGTTACCGTCTCTCCAGGAGCTTTCCAGACAGTCAGCAAAAAAAAAAAAGACAACAAATAATAATAAAAAGAAGCTTATATAGTGTCGGGCCAAGTCTGCAGTGTCCTCTGCTCTGTGAGTCTGTGACATGAAAATAGAACAAGCAGGGACGGCTTTGTCTCCACAGTCCTGAAGGTGCAACAGTGACCGAGGAGGTAGAACACTTTATCATCTCTGTTCTGTAGATGTGACGGATAGGATAAATAGATACAGCAGTGCAGCTCAGAATGACTCCATTAATCTATTACTAATCGATTTCAGTGTTTTTGTTTTGTTTTTTTAATAATTAAAACAAGTTTTCTGATTTTTCAGCTTATCAAATGTGAATATTGTCTCGTGTCTTTGCTCCATGTGATGAATAAATGATCAAAACTGACAAAATTAGGCATTTTTCCACACTATTACTTGATTCATCAATTGTGAAAATAATTGTTAGCTGCAGCCCTACTTATCGTGTCTGTGTGAGAATAATCAGAATTTTTGTAAAAAAATTCAATGTCAAACCGTACATTCTTGTAAATAAAGGTGTTTTTCAATAGAATATGCAGAGATAACTCATTGAACAGGTGAGTTATAATCACAGTCTGTATGTTAAAAGTGGACGTAGTATTCCAGTTCTCAAGTGGTTGCAAGTGTGAAATTAAATATATACTGACTGGCCACCAGGGGGCCACTTTTCCAAGCCTATTACTCGATTTACGAAGTTGTGGTCTCAATCGCTATTTTCAGGTAATTTTCAATAGAACACGATGAGAAATTGTGTTAAAAGGACATTAGACGATAAAGTTGTGGACATGATGTGAGTGGGTGGACACCAGAGTGATTGACAGCTGGTTTTGTCCAATAGGAGCCTGGTTTTAGATCAACATGTGTTGTGTTTGGAAAATGTTAGCATGTTAGCTCTGGGCCAAATCGAGGTTGGTGTCAAGGACGTGTCTGCAGCCACTCTGGAAAGACACACCCACATTAGCATGAAGTGGGTGTGTCTTCCTAAGCTGCTGTGGCTGCAGTTGGACGTCCTTGTGAGATTCTGGAAGTTTTAAAACGGGCAGTCAGGGTCTTATGGGTGATATCACTACTGTTTGTCACTTGGTTTTAATCCAATCAAGATTATTTACATGACAATAAATTGTCATTTTCCTGATGAAATTAAAGGTGCAATATGTAATAAATCTAAAGCAACTGGCCATAAAATCCTCCTAATATGTCACAGAGACTCAGGAATAATGTTCATATAACAAACTGAACTCACCAACAACAACAGTACAGACAAAATATTTGCGTTAAAAAATATATTTTGCAGACTGCAAATCATGTTTATGTTTTGAAATCATGTTTTGGCATGTGGCGCCACCTACCACCATCTACCAGTCATTGCAGTCAGTCGAGTCTCAGCTGCCGAGCAACCATGGGTTGCCAGTTACGTCAGAAAACGAAACCTAAAAGACCTTGGTATTTTGAATTTGAATGTAGTAACTGTTTTGGCCACATTCTTATGGCACCTTTAACCTGTAAACATAATTTTAAATGTTTCAATGATTCATTTTTTGGGCTAATTCCATGGTAAATACTGTAAAATGCCTTGTTTTTACATTTTGGGCTTTAATTTCTGTATATTTGAATAGTTTTGTTTTACTTTTTTTGTGTGTTTTAGGGCATTTATTCTCTGGTATATACGTTATGTGAATGATATGACCTTTATAGGCAGTTAGCTCTTGTTCTGCAGATGTTGTAGCAAATGAAAAATCTCCCTTTGTCGTCAGTAAAGGTCACTGAAAGAGAAACTGTGATTTATTTTCTCTTCAATTTAACTTTTATTTCTAGCAGTAGTTCTTTTATTTGAACTGAGTTGTATTTTTCTGGGTGTAGTTTTTTCTATTCTAGTAAATAAACAATATTTGATTTGATTGGATAGAATAGATTGTATTTTAGGATATGATGAAGAATAAATATATATATTTGTTTCTGAAAATACGTCACATTTACGTTGTTACTTATGAAATTATGATTTTCCTCCAAAAGTAGTTTTAATTAATTGCTATGTTTTTGATTAATGTTGGCTCCTTTTTTTTTTTATCATAGCTCCCGTTTTCTGTCCCGACCACAAGGACACAATTATTGTCCTCCTATTGTCACTTAGAACACAGGAAAAAAAAAATAACGATGTTGTCTGTGTGAGATATTTGTCTGCGGGGGGAAACATGAAAGAAACATAAACTCAGAAACCCATTGAACTGCCTATTATTTGATTCTGCCTGAGTTTTCCGCTCATGAATCACCAGATCGTCTTGCCACGAAGGCTGCGGCTTCTGGACATGACGGAGGTCGCCGGATGCGTCCTGAAAAAAAAAAAAAAAAAAAAGACGACACATTTCAAACCTGTATACGACAAAGACAGCAGAACATTATTGAGATCCTTAATAACCTGACACCTCTTTCCCCTCAATTGTCAGGTTTTTATAATGAAATTCAAAACACGCTGGATGTGACTCAAACTATCAATCATTTTTCTTCTCTTCCTTTCACTGGAAATGACGGCAAATAAATGCAAATGGGATTCAGTATGAAGGGAGACACCGGGGGGAAATGATGGATATGGGTTTCTGTGAAATGCAACTGACAACAGAACACCTGAGTCTCTGTCTTTTCTCTTGTACTCACTGAGTAAATGTCAATCGTCCGGTCCCGGCCCGCAGATATCACGTAGCTTTAAAATACAAATTGCACACAAACGCTCAACGTGAATTTGACTTGATGTTTCGAGCGGAGGAATTATTTGCCGAGTGTCACGTCGTTACTCACCAATTTCGGTGGACTTTCAGGAAGATACAGTGGTAGACCTCCAGGCATTTTCCGTCTAAGTTTGAAAGTGATTTTTCACAATTACTGGAAAAGTGTAGGGCTTGGATGTGATGTTCACTTTTTTTTCGGAGGAGTAATGGAAATTTACCATCCGTGGACTTCTTCAGCGTCTTCAGGCACTGACCGTTGCTGAAGTTCCAGATCTTCAAACATCCATCTCTTCCACCTGTGATGAGTCTGCAGATACAGGAGGAACAGGATAGTGCAGGGTTTCTGGCCTGCAGGTGTTCAAAGTTTCCCTGCTCAGACACACACCTGATTCAAATGATCAGCTGATTTGTGAATGATTTGTGTTGGAGCAGGGAAACGTCTAAGGTCGCTTTCACACCTTGTTGGAGTTTGCTTTCAGGCTGCACTTCACAGCATAACGCATTCCCCTCCTCGCCTGAGGCGGCGCTTCATCAAAAATGACTGAAGGAGAAGACGAGACTAACAACGAACAGGAAAAATCACTATCAATAACCCTTGTCTGTCGGTTAACGCAGGACAACTTCCGTTTCCTCCGCTATCGTTCTAAGTTTTGGTTGTGTTTACCCACAATGCCCTGTGTTGTACCCACAATTCCCTGCGTTGTCGTTTGCTTGCTGCATTTAGTTCACTAGAAGAACGCGATTAGAACGCGTTACTAGTTTGTTCAGAATCAGTGAATTCATTATCACGGACGACGGATTGCCTTACGTGATTTTCGTCACTTCCACAGAAGCTTGGCTTCTCTGGGAGTCAATGGTGCAGTGGGCGGGGCGCGAACCAACAAGGCCAGTTTTTGATTGACAGCGTTGCAGAAACAAACGCAACAACGGAACCTTTTCTGCCTCAACAGCTGCTCGTTGTGTGTTATTTACTCATTTTCACTTGTAAATAAAAACACAATAATAGCATTTCATAGTTTTACATTATTTCCTTCCTTTTTCGCATTTCCTTGTTGTAGTTGTTTGTTTGCAAAATGTATGTAGAAATAACTGGAAAAAAGCACCGTACATGCACCACAGTTTGAGACACATGCAATTAAAGTATAATTTAATATACCCTACCTCCTCCCTTTGAGGTCAAACGTCATGCACGTGATGGCCGACAGCTCCCGTTTGCCACCGAACTCAAACACCTGACGCCCGGTGTCCAAATCCCAGACTTTCACCACCTGAAACCAGGAACAGTTAAACGTAACGTAACATTAAAAAACAAAGTGAAATCACGACTCACAGTGTTTTTTCGACTCACGGCTCCTTCGGTGCAGCTCACGACCTCACGGAACTCCTCGCTGTAGCCGCAGCACGTCACCGGCTCGTTGTGTGAAAGAGTGAGGCGGCGGCAGACTTGTTGCCTTTAAAAAAAAAAAAAAAAAAAAGGACAAATCTAAAATGAGAGATAATAATGTGAGGGAGTTGCAGGCGCCTGTGAAGAAAAACATCATTAAAGTGGATGTTTCATGCTCATTTATAGCTCTGTATTGCACATTCCTGCGAGGACAAGATTTGCAGTGAAAACGTTAAAATGTCCCAATCTCAAAGTGCCTGTTATTGAGCCTCTGAGTAAAAGAGGTAACATGAGCTCGGGTAAAAAAAAAAAAAAAAGCTGTCAGTCATCATTGTCCAAGTAATGTTCTAAAAGCAAACTTTGAATCAAAGTGAAATGAAGTAAAAGAACACAACTGGCTGAAAATGTCAATTCAGTTCATACTTAATTGAGCCTGCAGTTTGAGTTCTCTCAAACTACAGAATATGTAGTAATAAGTTCACTTTTAGAAATAAGGGTTCCAAAAGGGTCCTTCTACAAGAGCCGAGGTTCTACCTGGAACCATTTTGCTTCTGAAAAACCCTTTCCCGAAGAAAGGGTTTTTCAAGGGCTCTTGGTAACACTAATGGTTCCAGTAAGAATCATTTTGATCCAGAGAACCCTTTAAAATCCCTTTCCTGAATAAAGGGTTTTAAAAGGGTTCTTGGTGGAACCCTCCAAAAGGGTTCCAGGTGGAACTTTTATAAAAAGGTTCTACCTGGAGCCAAAAAGGGTTCTCCTATGAGGACAAGCTGAAGAATTCTACTTAGCACTTTTATTTCTAAGAGTGTATCAATTCTAACTCATGTTCTCTTTGCCTGTATTAATAGTTCCATATGTGGGCAATATGTGACTCCCAGAGAAGCCGAGCTTCCGTGGAAGTGATGTTTTTTTTGCCACATTTGTCCAATCGCCCTTTTATTAGGGTTCGAGCACGACTGTGCAAGAACCCTATTGTAATTGAAAGAGTTATTATTAGGGTTCGAGCACGACTGTGCAAGAACCCTATTGTAATTGAAAGAGTTATTATTATTATTATTATTCTTCACACAAAAAAAGTGCCTTTTTGAAGGCCTAAACGTATCCCAAACCTCACGAAATTTCGGGACAACATCAGAACTCGCTGAAAATTTTGTAAAAAAGTGGTTCGGTGAATGTGCGTCAAAAAATGGAAGTGGGCGGGGCTAAAGACTGACGCAAAACAGTTCTACTAGGTCAACTCCTGTCAGGTATAACGTACATGAACGAAACTTGGTCCACACCTTCATTAGGTTGAGCTTTAAATAAAAGTCGTGGACAAGTTTTCTGTGAAACCTACAGGAAGGCCGCCATTTTGGATGGAAGGCGAAAACGGAGGCGTTTTTGGCGAATTTACAGCATAACTTGCCGTAGATACCAAAATCTACAGTTTTTGAGCAATCACCTTCAAACTTGGCGAGGTCGATGTGGACCAGTTGAGGTACGATCTAATCTGAAAAGTTTTTTGAAATCTTGCATGGCGGACGTATTAGGTGGCGCCAAAGTTGGCGAAAATTCCAAATTTTCCCAACACGCAACGAAACGCTTATAACTTTGCGATGGAAGGTCAAGTCGGAGCCAAACTTGCCATGATTGATGATGGGTAGTTGCTGAAGACACCTATGCAAAAATGATCACGTTTGAAACCATCGCCTCCTGGTGGTGGAAGAGAATATACAAAAAAAAAGTTTATTTACGATTTCAGTAATAACTTTTACAGAGATTGTCGTATCCGACTCAAAATGACACTGAAACATTGAAAACGCATGGTAGATGATGCGTGTTGAATATGACAGCGCATTGTTTAACGATGTAGCGAGGTGCGAGGTGCAAAGTCGGATTATTGCGACAAAAAAACAAACTCTTATAACTTTGCGAGTCCTGGTCCAAACTGAACCAAACTTCCTTGGATTGATGTTCCTCCAGCCTTGACAATGTCTATATGAAAATATTCAATTTCGAAAACAGCGCCCCCTGGTGGAAACAGAAAGAATTTTATTTGCTATAAAATCTATCTTGTCCTAGAGCTTTTGTGCTATCACCATCAAACTTGGCGAGGTCAATGTGGACAGGTAGAGGATCAAAAGTTGGTGAAAGCTTTCTAAAATGTCGCACGGCGTACGAGATAGGGGGCGCTAAAGTTGGCGATCATTCTGATGTTGACCAAATCTCTTATAACTTTGCATTGGAAGGTCAGATATGAACCAAACTTGCCGTAATTCATGATCGATAGGTCTTAAAGACGAATATGAAAAAACGGTCACGTTCGGAAACAGCGCCTCTAGTGGTGAGAGTATTATTACCCAAAAAAAGTACATTTATGATGATAACTTTGTGGAACATGTTCCGATTTGAACCAAACTTCCTTGGATCGATGACAGTCCGACCCTGAACAAGTCTACATGAAAATATTCAATTTCGAAAACAGCGCCCCCTGGTGGAAACAGAAAGAATTTTATTTGCTATAAAATCTATCTTGTCCTAGAGCTTTTGTGCTATCACCTTCAAACTTGGCGAGGTCAATGTGGACAGGTAGAGGATCAAAAGTTGGTGAAAGCTTTCTAAAATGTCGCACGGCGTACGAGATAGGGGGCGCTAAAGTTGGCGATCATTCTGATGTTGACCAAATCTCTTATAACTTTGCATTGGAAGGTCAGATATGAACCAAACTTGCCGTGGTTCATGATCGATAGGTCTTAAAGACGAATATGAAAAAACGGTCACGTTCAGAAACAGCGCCTCTAGTGGTGAGAGTATTATTACCCAAAAAAAGTACATTTATGATGATAACTTTGTGGAACATGTTCTGATTTGAACCAAACCTCCTTGGATCGATGACAGTATGGCCCTGAAAAAGTCCGTATGAAAATCTTCAATTTAAAAAACAGCGCCCCCTGGTTGCTGGATATAACATTACATATCAAACTTTTTTATGCTGCTATAACAAGGATTGTTGTATCCTCCTCATACCTGATATGTGGGACCACAAAACCGCTCTGACCATGTCAGCAACAGACGACTTCCTGACAGGAAGTGGATCTGCCGCAACAGGAAGTAGAATGTAACTTTGCCATACATTGCCCGATCGCCACGAAACATGATATGTGAGTCAATATAACGTCCCTGAACATGTTAATGGACACGCCTTTGACCCAACAGGAAGTCAGCCATTTTAAACAGGAAGTGCCCTGTAACTTTACCGTACATTGATCGATCAGCACGGAACTTGACACGTGAGACCAGGGACCTATACTGAACATGCAAACAGTGTCCTCCCAACAGAAAGTGTAACGCACTTAGCATGAAATAATACATGACTTTACTCCACAGCCCAACATCTGCACAGACGGCGCCAATTAGAACTACGACAGCAAGCAGCGAATGAACGAGAGACGAGATCAGGGCGCAAGCGACGAGGTGGGCGCGGGTCGCGACGTAGCGTCAAGCTCGAACCCGTTACCACCGCTTGCGGTGCTAGTTATTAGGGTTCGAGCACGACTGTGCAAGAACCCTATTGTAATTGAAAGAGTTATTATTATTCTTATTATTATTCTTCACACGAGGAATGTGCCTTTTTGAAGGCCTAAACGGATCCCAAACCACGCAAATTTTTGGGACAACATCAGACCTAACTTAAATCGCCGAACCAAAGTGGTTCGGTGAATGTGCGTCAAAAAATGGAAGTGGGCGGGGCTTCAGACTGACGCAAAAATGTGCTACTAGGTCAACTCCTGTCGGGAATAACGTACATGAACGAAACTTGGTACACACGTTCATTAGGTTGTGCCATGGGCAAAAGTCAATCACAAGTTTTCTGTGAAACCTACAGGAAGGCCGCCATCTTGGATTGAAGGCGAAAACGGAGGCGTTTTTGGCGAATTTACAGCATAACTTGCCGTAGATACCAAAATCTACAGTTTTTGAGCAATCACCCTCAAACTTGGCGAGGTTGATGTGGACCAGTTGAGGTACGATCTAATCTGAAAAGTTTTTTGAAATATTGCATGGCGCACGAGATAGGGGGCGCCAAAGTTGGCGAAAATTCCAAATTTTCCCAACACGCAACGAAACGCTTATAACTTTGCGATGGAAGATCAAGTCGGAGCCAAACTTGCCATGATTGATGATGGGTAGTTGCTGAAGACACCTATGCAAAAATGAACACGTTTGAAACCATCGCCTCCTGGTGGTGGAAGAGAATATACAAAAAAAAAGTTTATTTACGATTTCGGTAATAACTTTTACAGAGATTGTCGTATCTGACTCAAAATGACACTGAAACATTGAAAACACATGGTAGATGATGCGTGTTGAATATGACAGCGCATTGTTTAACGGTGTAGCGAGGTGCGAGGTGCAAAGTCGGATTATTGCGACAAAAAAACAAACTCTTATAACTTTGCGAGTCCTGGTCCAAACTGAACCAAACTTCCTTGGATTGATGTTCCTCCAGCCCTGACAATGTCTATATGAAAATATTCAATTTCGAAAACAGCGCCCCCTGGTGGAAACAGAAAGAATTTTATTTGCTATAAAATCTATCTTGTCCTAGAGCTTTTGTGCTATCACCTTCAAACTTGGCGAGGTCAATGTGGACAGGTAGAGGATCAAAAGTTGGTGAAAGCTTTCTAAAGTGTCGCACGGCGTACGAGATAGGGGGCGCTAAAGTTGGCGATCATTCTGATGTTGACCAAATCTCTTATAACTTTGCATTGGAAGGTCAGATATGAACCAAACTTGCCGTGGTTCATGATCGATAGGTCTTAAAGACGAATATGAAAAAACGGTCACGTTCGGAAACAGCGCCTCTAGTGGTGAGAGTATTATTACCCAAAAAAAGTACATTTATGATGATAACTTTGTGGAACATGTTCCGATTTGAACCAAACTTCCTTGGATCGATGACAGTCCGACCCTGAACAAGTCTACATGAAAATATTCAATTTCGAAAACAGCGCCCCCTGGTGGAAACAGAAAGAATTTTATTTGCTATAAAATCTATCTTGTCCTAGAGCTTTTGTGCTATCACCTTCAAACTTGGCGAGGTCAATGTGGACAGGTAGAGGATCAAAAGTTGGTGAAAGCTTTCTAAAATGTCGCACAGCGTACGAGATAGGGAGCGCTAATGTTGGCGATCATTCTGATGTTGACCAAATCTCTTATAACTTTGCATTGGAAGGTCAGATATGAACCAAACTTGCCGTGGTTCATGATCGATAGGTCTTAAAGACGAATATGAAAAAACGGTCACGTTCAGAAACAGCGCCTCTAGTGGTGAGAGTATTATTACCCAAAAAAAGTACATTTATGATGATAACTTTGTGGAACATGTTCCGATTTGAACCAAACCTCCTTGGATCGATGACAGTATGGCCCTGAAAAAGTCCGTATGAAAATCTTCAATTTAAAAAACAGCGCCCCCTGGTTGCTGGATATAACATTACATATCAAACTTTTTTATGCTGCTATAACAAGGATTGTTGTATCCTCCTCATACCTGATATGTGGGATTACAAAACCGCTCCGACCATGTCAGCAACAGACGACTTCCTGACAGGAAGTGGATCTGCCGCAACAGGAAGTAGAATGTAACTTTGCCATACATTGCCCGATCGCCATGAAACATGATATGTGAGTCAATAAAACTTCCCTGAACATGTTAATGGACACACCTTTGACCCAACAGGAAGTCAGCCATTTTAAACAGGAAGTGCCCTGTAACTTTACCGTACATTGATCAATCTGCACGTAACTTGACACGTGAGACCAGGAACCTATCCTGGACATGTCTGCAAAAGCTAAACTCCAAACAGGAAGTGGAACGCCAAAACAGGAAGTAGAATGTAACTTTGCCGTACGTTGCCCGATCTCCACGAAACATTATATGTGTGTCAAGGGAACTTCCCTGAACATGTTAATAGACACGCTCTGACCCAACAGGAAGTCAGCCATTTTAACAGGAAGTGCCCTCTAACTTTACTGTACATTGACCGCTCTGCATGGAACTTGGTATGTGAGGCCAGGGACCTATCCTGAACACGCAAACAATGTCCTCCCGACAGAAAGTGTAACGCACTTAACAGGAAATAATATATGACTTTACTCCACAGCCCAACATCCGCACGGACGGCGCCAATTAGAACTACGACAGCAAGCAGCGAATGAACGAGAGACGAGATCAGGGCGCAAGCGACGAGGTGGGCGCGGGTCGCGACGTAGCGTCAAGCTCGAACCCGTTACCACCGCTTGCGGTGCTAGTTATTATTATTATTATTCTTCACACGAGGAATGTGCCTTTTTGAAGGCCTAAACGGATCCCAAACCACGCGAATTTTTGGGACAACATCAGACCTAACTTAAATCGCCGAACCAAAGTGGTTCGGTGAATGTGCGTCAAAAAATGGAAGTGGGCGGGGCTTCAGACTGACGCAAAAATGTGCTACTAGGTCAACTCCTGTCGGGAATAACGTACATGAACGAAACTTGGTACACACGTTCATTCGGTTGTGCCATGGGCAAAAGTCAATCACAAGTTTTCTGTGAAACCTACAGGAAGGCCGCCATCTTGGATTGAAGGCGAAAACGGAGGCGTTTTTGGCGAATTTACAGCATAACTTGCCGTAGATACCAAAATCTACAGTTTTTGAGCAATCACCCTCAAACTTGGCGAGGTTGATGTGGACCAGTTGAGGTACGATCTAATCTGAAAAGTTTTTTGAAATATTGCATGGCGCACGAGATAGGTGGCGCCAAAGTTGGCGAAAATTCCAAATTTTCCCAACACGCAACGAAACGCTTATAACTTTGCGATGGAAGATCAAGTCGGAGCCAAACTTGCCATGATTGATGATGGGTAGTTGCTGAAGACACCTATGCAAAAATGATCACGTTTGAAACCATCGCCTCCTGGTGGTGGAAGAGAATATACAAAAAAAAAGTTTATTTACGATTTCGGTAATAACTTTTACAGAGATTGTCGTATCCGACTCAAAATGACACTGAAACATTGAAAACACATGGTAGATGATGCGTGTTGAATATGATAGCGCATTCTTTAACGGTGTAGCGAGGTGCGAGGTGCAAAGTCGGATTATTGCGACAAAAAAACAAACTCTTATAACTTTGCGAGTCCTGGTCCAAACTGAACCAAACTTCCTTGGATTGATGTTCCTCCAGCCCTGACAATGTCTATATGAAAATATTTAATTTCGAAAACAGCGCCCCCTGGTGGCAACAGAAAGAATTTTATTTGCTATAAAATCTATCTTGTCCTAGAGCTTTTGTGCTATCACCTTCAAACTTGGCGAGGTCAATGTGGACAGGTAGAGGATCAAAAGTTGGTGAAAGCTTTCTAAAATGTCGCACGGCGTACGAGATAGGGGGCGCTAAAGTTGGCGATCATTCTGATGTTGACCAAATCTCTTATAACTTTGCATTGGAAGGTCAGATATGAACCAAACTTGCCGTGGTTCATGATCGATAGGTCTTAAAGACGAATATGAAAAAACGGTCACGTTCGGAAACAGCGCCTCTAGTGGTGAGAGTATTATTACCCAAAAAAAGTACATTTATGATGATAACTTTGTGGAACATGTTCTGATTTGAACCAAACTTCCTTGGATCGATGACAGTCCGACCCTGAACAAGTCTACATGAAAATATTCAATTTCGAAAACAGCGCCCCCTGGTGGAAACAGAAAGAATTTTATTTGCTATAAAATCTATCTTGTCCTAGAGCTTTTGTGCTATCACCTTCAAACTTGGCGAGGTCAATGTGGACAGGTAGAGGATCAAAAGTTGGTGAAAGCTTTCTAAAATGTCGCACGGCGTACGAGATAGGGGGCGCTAAAGTTGGCGATCATTCTGATGTTGACCAAATCTCTTATAACTTTGCATTGGAAGGTCAGATATGAACCAAACTTGCCGTGGTTCATGATCGATAGGTCTTAAAGACGAATATGAAAAAACGGTCACGTTCAGAAACAGCGCCTCTAGTGGTGAGAGTATTATTACCCAAAAAAAGTACATTTATGATGATAACTTTGTGGAACATGTTCCGATTTGAACCAAACCTCCTTGGATCGATGACAGTATGGCCCTGAAAAAGTCCGTATGAAAATCTTCAATTTAAAAAACAGCGCCCCCTGGTTGCTGGATATAACATTACATATCAAACTTTTTTATGCTGCTATAACAAGGATTGTTGTATCCTCCTCATACCTGATATGTGGGACCACAAAACCGCTCCGACCATGTCAGCAACAGACGACTTCCTGACAGGAAGTGGATCTGCCGCAACAGGAAGTAGAATGTAACTTTGCCATACATTGCCCGATTGCCACGAAACATGATATGTGAGTCAATAAAACTTCCCTGAACATGTTAATGGACACACCTTTGACCCAACAGGAAGTCAGCCATTTTAAACAGGAAGTGCCCTGTAACTTTACCGTACATTGATCAATCTGCACGGAACTTGACACGTGAGACCAGGAACCTATCCTGGACATGTCTGCAAAAGCTAAACTCCAAACAGGAAGTGGAACGCCAAAACAGGAAGTAGAATGTAACTTTGCCGTACGTTGCCCTATCTCCACGAAACATTATATGTGAGTCAAGGGAACTTCTTTGAACATGTTAATAGACACGCTCTGACCCAACAGGAAGTCAGCCATTTTAAACAGGAAGTGCTCTCTAACTTTACCGTACATTGACCGCTCTGCACGGAACTCGGTATGTGAGGCCAGGGACCTATCCTGAACACGCAAACAATGTCCTCCCGACAGAAAGTGTAACGCACTTAACAGGAAATAATATATTACTTTACTCCACAGCCCAACATCCGCACGAACGGCACCAATTAGAACTACGACAACAAGCAGCGAATGAACGAGAGACGAGATCAGGGCGCAAGCGACGAGGTGGGCGCGGATCGCGACGTAGCGTCAAGCTCGAACCCGTTACCACCGCTTGTTAGGGTTCGAGCACGACTGTGCAAGAACCCTATTGTAATCGTAAGAGTTATTATTATTATTATTTTTCCCACGAAGAAAGTGCCTTTTTGAAGGCCTAAACGGATCTCAAACCTCGCGAATTTTTGGGACAACATCAGACCTAACTTAAATCGCCGAACCACAGTGGTTCGGTGAATGTGCGTCAAAAAATGGAAGTGGGCGGGGCTAAAGACTGACGCAAAAAAGTGCTACTAGGTCAACTCCTGTCGGGAATAACGTACATGAACGAAACTTGGCACACACGTTCATTAGGTTGTGCCATGGGCAAAAGTCAATCACAAGTTTTCTGTGAAACCTACAGGAAGGCCGCCATTTTGGATTGAAGGCGAAAACGGAGGCGTTTTTGGCGAATTTACAGCATAACTTGCCGTAGATACCAAAATCTACAGTTTTTGAGCAATCACCTTCAAACTTGGCGAGGTCGATGTGGACCAGTTGAGGTACGATCTAATCTGAAAAGTTTTTTGAAATATCGCATAGCGGACGTATTTGGTGGCGCCAAAGTTGGCGAAAATTCCAAATTTTCCCAACACGCAACGAAACGCTTATAACTTTGCGATGGAAGGTCAAGTCGGAGCCAAACTTGCCATGATTGATGATGGGTAGTTGCTGAAGACACCTATGCAAAAATGATCACGTTTGAAACCATCGCCTCCTGGTGGTGGAAGAGAATATACAAAAAAAAAGTTAATTTACGATTTCGGTAATAACTTTTACAGAGTTTGTAAAAGTGTCACTCAAAATGACACTGAAACATTGAAAACACATGGTAGATGATGCGTGTTGAATATGACAGCGCATTCTTTAACGGTGTAGCAGCGTGGGCGGTGCAAAGTCGGATTTTTGCGACAAAAAAACAAACTCTTATAACTTTGCGAGTCCTGGTCCAAACTGAACCAAACTTCCTTGGATTGATGTTCCTCCAGCCCTGACAATGTCTACATGAAAATATTTAATTTCGAAAACAGCGCCCCCTGGTGGCAACAGAAAGAATTTTATTTGCTATTAAATCTATCTTGTCCTAGAGCTTTTGTGCTATCACCTTCAAACTTGGCGAGGTCAATGTGGACGAGTTGAGGATCAAAAGTTAGTGAAAGCTTTCTAAAATGTCGCACGGCGTACGAGATAGGGGGCGCTAAAGTTGGCGATCATTCTGATGTTGACCAAATCTCTTATAACTTTGCATTGGAAGGTCAGATATGAACCAAACTTGCCGTGGTTCATGATCGATAGGTCTTAAAGATGAATATGAAAAAACGGTCACGTTCGGAAACAGCGCCTCTAGTGGTGAGAGGATAATTACCCAAAAAAAGTACATTTATGATGATAACTTTGTGAATCCTGTTCCGATTTGAACCAAACTTCCTTGGATCGATGACAGTCCGACCCTGAACAAGTCTACATGAAAATATTTAATTTCGAAAACAGCGCCCCCTGGTGGAAACAGAAAGAATTTTATTTGCTATAAAATCTATCTTGTCCTAGAGCTTTTGTGCTATCACCTTCAAACTTGGCGAGGTCAATGTGGACGAGTTGAGGATCAAATGTTATTGAAAGCTTTCTAAAATGTCGCACGGCGTACGAGATAGGGGGCGCTAAATTTGGCAAACATTCTGATTTGTAAAGACAGACAACAAAACGCTTATAACTTTGCGATGGAGGATCCAATGTCCTTCCCTGGATTGATGCCTTGAAGTAGTCTATAAGACAATATTCAATGTCTTAACGACGCCCCCTGGTGGCAGCAGACTATGCCATCGACTGTGCAACACTAAAGAAACTGGTATAACTTTGTAAATCCTGTTCCAATCAGAACCAAACTTCCTTGGATTGATGACAGTATGACCCTGAAAAAGTCTATATGAAAATCTTCAATTTAAAAAACAGCGCCCCCTGGTTGCTGGATATAACATTACATATCACACTTTTTTATGCTGCTATAACAGGGATTGTTGTATCCTCCTCATACGTGATATGTGGGACCACAAAACCGCTCCGACCATGTCAGCAACAGACGACTTCCTGACAGGAAGTGGATCCGCCACAACAGGAAGTAGAATGTAACTTTGCCATACATTGCCCGATCGCCACGAAACACGATATTTGAGTCAATTGAACTTCCCTGAACATGTTAATGGACACGCCTTTGACCCAACAGGAAGTCAGCCATTTTAAACAGGAAGTCCCCTGTAACTTTACCGTACATTGATCAATCTGCACGGAACTTGACACGTGAGACCAGGAACCTATCCTGGACATGTCTGCAAAAGCTAAACTCCAAACAGGAAGTGGAACGCCAAAACAGGAAGTAGAATTTAACTTTGCCGTACGTTGCCCTATCTCCACGAAACATTATATGTGTGTCAAGGGAACTTCCCTGAACATGTTAATAGACACGCTCTGACCCAACAGGAAGTCAGCCATTTTAACAGGAAGTGCCCTCTAACTTTACTGTACATTGACCGCTCTGCACGGAACTTGGTATGTGAGGCCAGGGACCTATCCTGAACACGCAAACAATGTCCTCCCGACAGAAAGTGTAACGCACTTAACAGGAAATAATATATGACTTTACTCCACAGCCCAACATCCGCACGGACGGCGCCAATTAGAACTACGACAGCAAGCAGCAAATGAACGAGAGACGAGATCAGGGCGCAAGCGACGAGGTGGGCGCGGGTCGCGACGTAGCGTCAAGCTCGAACCCGTTACCACCGCTTGCGGTGCTAGTTATTATTATTATTCTTCACACAAAAAAAGTGCCTTTTTGAAGGCCTAAACGTATCCCAAACCTCGCGAATTTTCGGGACAACATCAGACCTCGCTGAAAATTTTGTAAAACAGTGGTTCGGTGAATGTGCGTCAAAAAATGGAAGTGGGCGGGGCTCTAGACTGACGCAAAAAAGTGCTACTAGGTCAACTCCTGTCGGGAATAACGTACATGAACGAAACTTGGTACACACGTTCATTAGGTTCTGCCATGGGCAAAAGTCAATCACAAGTTTTCTGTGAAACCTACAGGAAGGCCGCCATCTTGGATTGAAGGCGAAAACGGAGGCGTTTTTGGCGAATTTACAGCATAACTTGCCGTAGATACCAAAATCTACAGTTTATGAGCAATCACCTTCAAACTTGGCGAGGTCGATGTGGACCAGTTGAGGTACGATCTAATCTGAAAATTTTTTTGAAATATCGCATAGCGGACGTATTTGGTGGCGCCAAAGTTGGCGAAAATTCCAAATTTTCCCAACACGCAACGAAACGCTTATAACTTTGCGATGGAAGGTCAAGTCGGAGCCAAACTTGCCATGATTGATGATGGGTAGTTGCTGAAGACACCTATGCAAAAATGATCACGTTTGAAACCATCGCCTCCTGGTGGTGGAAGAGAATATACAAAAAAAAAGTTAATTTACGATTTCGGTAATAACTTTTACAGAGTTTGTAAAAGTGTCACTCAAAATGACACTGAAACATTGAAAACACATGGTAGATGATGCGTGTTGAATATGACAGCGCATTCTTTAACGGTGTAGCAGCGTGGGCGGTGCAAAGTCGGATTTTTGCGACAAAAAAACAAACTCTTATAACTTTGCGAGTCCTGGTCCAAACTGAACCAAACTTCCTTGGATTGATGTTCCTCCAGCCCTGACAATGTCTACATGAAAATATTTAATTTCGAAAACAGCGCCCCCTGGTGGCAACAGAAAGAATTTTATTTGCTATTAAATCTATCTTGTCCTAGAGCTTTTGTGCTATCACCTTCAAACTTGGCGAGGTCAATGTGGACGAGTTGAGGATCAAAAGTTAGTGAAAGCTTTCTAAAATGTCGCACGGCGTACGAGATAGGGGGCGCTAAAGTTGGCGATCATTCTGATGTTGACCAAATCTCTTATAACTTTGCATTGGAAGGTCAGATATGAACCAAACTTGCCGTGGTTCATGATCGATAGGTCTTAAAGATGAATATGAAAAAACGGTCACGTTCGGAAACAGCGCCTCTAGTGGTGAGAGGATTATTACCCAAAAAAAGTACATTTATGATGATAACTTTGTGGAACATGTTCCGATTTGAACCAAACTTCCTTGGTTCGATGACAGTCCGACCCTGAACAAGTCTACATGTAAATATTCACTTTAGAAAACAGTGCCCCCTGGTGATAGCAGATATAACTACATTTGGCATTTGACTGTACTTGTCCTAGAGCTTTTGTGCTATTACCTTCAAATTTGGTGAGGTCAATGTGGACGAGTTGAGGGTCAAAAGTTAGTGAAGGCTTTTTAAAATGTCGCATGGCGTACAAGATAGGGGGCGCTAAAGTTGGCAAACATTCTGATTTGTAAAAACAGACAACGAAACGCTTATAACTTTGCGATGGAGGATCCAATGTCCTTCCCTGGATTAATGCCTTGGAGTAGTCTATATGACAATATTCAATGTCTTAAAGACGCCCCCTGGTGGCAGCAGACTATGCCATCTACTGTGCAACACTAAAGAAACTGCTATAACTTTGTAAATCCTGTTCCAATCTGAACCAAACTTCCTTGGATTGATGACAGTATGACCCTGAAAAAGTCTATATGAAAATCTTCAATTTAAAAAACAGCGCCCCCTGGATGCTGGATATAACATTACATATCAAACTTTTTTATGCTGCTATAACAGGGATTGTTGTATCCTCCTCATACGTGATATGTGGGACCACAAAACCGCTCCGACCATGTCAGCAACAGATGACTTCCTGACAGGAAGTGGATCCGTCGCAACAGGAAGTAGAATGTAACTTTGCCATACATAGCCCGATCGCCACGAAACATGATATGTGAGTCAATAGAACTTCCCTGAACATGTTAATGGACACGCCTTTGACCCAACAGGAAGTCAGCCATTTTAAACAGGAAGTGCCCTGTAACTTTACCGTACATTGATCAATCTGCACGGAACTTGACACGTGAGATCAGGAACCTATCCTGGACATGTCTGCAAAAGCAAAACTCCAAACAGGAAGTGGAACGCCAAAACAGGAAGTAGAATGTAACTTTGCCGTACGTTGCCCTATCTCCACGAAACATTATATGTGAGTCAAGGGAACTTCCCTGATCATGTTAATAGACACGCTCTGACCCAACAGGAAGTCAGCCATTTTAAACAGGAAGTGCCCTCTAACTTTACTGTACATTGACCGCTCTGCACGGAACTTGGTATGTGAGGCCAGGGACCTATCCTGAACACGCAAACAATGTCCTCCCGACAGAAAGTGTAACGCACTTAACAGGAAATAATATATGACTTTACTCCACAGCCCAACATCCGCACGGACGGCACCAATTAGAACTACGACAGCAAGCAGCGAATGAACGAGAGACGAGATCAGGGCGCAAGCGACGAGGTGGGCGCGGGTCGCGACGTAGCGTCAAGCTCGAACCCGTTACCACCGCTTGTTATTAGGGTTCGAGCACGACTGTGCAAGAACCCTATTGTAATTGAAAGAGTTATTATTAGGGTTCGAGCACGACTGTGCAAGAACCCTATTGTAATCGTAAGAGTTATTATTATTATTCTTCACACGAAGAAAGTGCCTTTTTGAAGGCCTAAACGGATTTCAAACCTCGTGAATTTTTGGGACAACATCAGACCTAACTTAAATCGCCGAACCAAAGTGGTTCGGTGAATGTGCGTCAAAAAATGGAAGTGGGCGGGGCTTCAGACTGACGCAAAAAAGTGCTACTAGGTCAATTCCTGTCGGGAATAACGTACATGAACGAAACTTGGTACACACGTTCATTAGGTTGTGCCATGGGAAAAAGTCAATCACAAGTTTTCTGTGAAACCTACAGGAAGGCCGCCATCTTGGATTGAAGGCGAAAACGGAGGCGTTTTTGGCGAATTTACAGCATAACTTGCCGTAGATACCAAAATCTACAGTTTTTGACCAATCACCTTCAAACTTGGCGAGGTCGATGTGGACCAGTTGAGGTATGATCTAATCTGAAAAGTTTTTTGAAATCTTGCATGGCGCACGAGATAGGTGGCGCCAAAGTTGGCGAAAATTCCAAATTTTCCCAACACGCAACGAAACGCTCATAACTTTACGATGGAAGGTCAAGTCGGAGCCAAACTTGCCATGATTGATGGTGGGTAGTTGCTGAAGACACCTATGCAAAAATGATCACATTTGAAACCATCGCCTCCTGGTGGTGGAAGAGAATATACAAAAAAAAAGTTAATTTACGATTTCGGTAATAACTTTTACAGAGATTGTCGTATCCGACTCAAAATGACACTGAAACATTGAAAACACATGGTAGATGATGCGTGTTGAATATGATAGCACATTCTTTAACGGTGTAGCGAGGTGCGAGGTGCAAAGTCGGATTTTTGCGACAAAAAAACAAACTCTTATAACTTTGCGAGTCCTGGTCCAAACTGAAACAAACTTCCTTGGATTGATGTTCCTCCAGCCCTGACAATGTCTATATGAAAATATTTAATTTCGAAAACAGCGCCCCCTGGTGGCAACAGAAAGAATTTTCTTTGCTATAAAATCTATCTAGTCCTAGAGCTTTTGTGCTATCACCTTCAAACTTGGCGAGGTCAATGTGGACGAGTTTTGGATCAAATGTTATTGAAACTGTTTTAAAATGTCGCACGGCGTACGAGATAGGGGGCGCTTAAGTTGGCGATCATTATGATGTTGACCAAATCTCTTATATCTTTGCGATGGAAGGTCAGATATGAACCAAACTTACCGTGGTTCATGATCGATAGTTCTTAAAGACGAATATGAAAAAACGGTCACGTTTGGAAACAGCGCCTCTAGTGGTGAGAGGATTATTACCCAAAAAAAGTACATTTATGATGATAACTTTGTGAATCCTGTTCCGATTTGAACCAAACTTCCTTGGATCGATGACAGTCCGACCCTGAACAAGTCTACATGAAAATATTTAATTTCGAAAACAGCGCCCCCTGGTGGCAACAGAAAGAATTTTATTTGCTATAAAATCTATCTTGTCCTAGAGCTTTTGTGCTATCACCTTCAAACTTGGCGAGGTCAATGTGGACGAGTTGAGGATCAAATGTTATTGAAAGCTTTCTAAAATGTCGCACGGCGTACGAGATAGGGGGCGCTAAATTTGGCAAACATTCTGATTTGTAAAGACAGACAACAAAACGCTTATAACTTTGCGATGGAGGATCCAATGTCCTTCCCTGGATTGATGCCTTGAAGTAGTCTATAAGACAATATTCAATGTCTTAACGACGCCCCCTGGTGGCAGCAGACTATGCCATCTACTGTGCAACACTAAAGAAACTGGTATAACTTTGTAAATCCTGTTCCAATCTGAACCAAACTTCCTTGGATTGATGACAGTCTGACCATGAAGCAGTCTATATGGAAATCTTCAATTTATAAAACAGCGCCCCCTGGTTGCTGCATATAACATTACATTTCACACTTCTTCATGCTGCTATAACAGGGATTGTTGTATCATCCTCATACGTGATATGTGGGACCACAAAACCGCTCCGACCATGTCAGCAACAGACGACTTCCTGACAGGAAGTGGATCCGCCGCAACAGGAAGTAGAATGTAACTTTGCCATACATTGCCCGATCGCCACGAAACATGATATGTGAGTCAATAGAACTTCCCTGAACATGTTAATGGACACGCCTTTGACCAAACAGGAAGTCAGCCATTTTAAACAGGAAGTCCCCTGTAACTTTACCGTACATTGATCAATCTGCACGGAACTTGACACGTGAGACCAGGAACCTATCCTGGACATGTCTGCAAAAGCTAAACTCCAAACAGGAAGTGGAACGCCAAAACAGGAAGTAGAATTTAACTTTGCCGTACGTTGCCCTATCTCCACGAAACATTATATGTGTGTCAAGGGAACTTCCCTGAACATGTTAATAGACATTTCTGACCCAACAGGAAGTCAGCCATTTTAACAGGAAGTGCCCTCTAACTTTACTGTACATTGACCGCTCTGCACGGAACTTGTTCTTATTATTATTCTTCACACGAGGAATGTGCCTTTTTGAAGGCCTAAACGGATCCCAAACCTCGCGAATTTTTAGGACAACATCAGACCTAACTTAAATCGCCGAACCAAAGTGGTTCGGTGAATGTGCGTCAAAAAATGGAAGTGGGCGGGGCTTCAGAATGACGCAAAAATGTGCTACTAGGTCAACTCCTGTCGGGAATAACGTACATGAACGAAACTTGGTACACACGTTCATTAGGTTGTGCCATGGGCAAAAGTCAATCACAAGTTTTCTGTGAAACCTACAGGAAGGCCGCCATCTTGGATTGAAGGCGAAAACGGAGGCGTTTTTGGCGAATTTACAGCATAACTTGCCGTAGATACCAAAATCTACAGTTTTTGAGCAATCACCCTCAAACTTGGCGAGGTTGATGTGGACCAGTTGAGGTACGATCTAATCTGAAAAGTTTTTTGAAATATTGCATGGCGCACGAGATAGGTGGCGCCAAAGTTGGCGAAAATTCCAAATTTTCCCAACACGCAACGAAACGCTTATAACTTTGCGATGGAAGGTCAAGTCGGAGCCAAACTTGCCATGATTGATGATGGGTAGTTGCTGAAGACACCTATCCAAAAATGATCACATTTGAAACCATCGCCTCCTGGTGGTGGAAGAGAATATACAAAAAAAAAGTTTATTTACGATTTCAGTAATAACTTTTACAGAGATTGTCGTATCCGTCTCAAAATGACACTGAAACATTGAAAACACATGGTTGATGATGCGTGTTGAATATGATAGCACATTCTTTAACGGTGTAGCGAGGTGCAGGGTGCAAAGTCGGATTATTGCGACAAAAAAACAAACTCTTATAACTTTGCGAGTCCTGGTCCAAACTGAACCAAACTTCCTTGGATTGATGTTCCTCCAGCCCTGACAATGTCTATATGAAAATATTCAATTTCGAAAACAGCGCCCCCTGGTGGAAACAGAAAGAATTTTATTTGCTATAAAATCTATCTTGTCCTAGAGCTTTTGTGCTATCACCTTCAAACTTGGCGAGGTCAATGTGGACAGGTAGAGGATCAAAAGTTGGTGAAAGCTTTCTAAAATGTCGCACGGCGTACGAGATAGGGGGCGCTAAAGTTGGCGATCATTATGATCTTGACCAAATCTCTTATAACTTTGCATTGGAAGGTCAGATATGAACCAAACTTGCCGTGGTTCATGATCGATAGGTCTTAAAGACGAATATGAAAAAACGGTCACGTTCGGAAACAGCGCCTCTAGTGGTGAGAGTATTATTACCCAAAAAAAGTACATTTATGATGATAACTTTGTGGAACATGTTCCGATTTGAACCAAACTTCTTTGGATCGATGACAGTCCGACCCTGAACAAGTCTACATGAAAATATTCAATTTCGAAAACAGCGCCCCCTGGTGGAAACAGAAAGAATTTTATTTGCTATAAAATCTATCTTGTCCTAGAGCTTTTGTGCTATCACCTTCAAACTTGGCGAGGTCAATGTGGACAGGTAGAGGATCAAAAGTTGGTGAAAGCTTTCTAAAATATCGCACGGCGTACGAGATAGGGGGCGCTAAAGTTGGCGATCATTCTGATGTTGACCAAATCTCTTATAACTTTGCATTGGAAGGTCAGATATGAACCAAACTTGCCGTGGTTCATGATCGATAGGTCTTAAAGACGAATATGAAAAAACGGTCACGTTCGGAAACAGCGCCTCTAGTGGTGAGAGTATTATTACCCAAAAAAAGTACATTTATGATGATAACTTTGTGGAACATGTTCCGATTTGAACCAAACTTCCTTGGATCGATGACAGTCCGACCCTGAACAAGTCTACATGAAAATATTCAATTTCGAAAACAGCGCCCCCTGGTGGAAACAGAAAGAATTTTATTTGCTATAAAATCTATCTTGTCCTAGAGCTTTTGTGCTATCACCTTCAAACTTGGCGAGGTCAATGTGGACAGGTAGAGGATCAAAAGTTGGTGAAAGCTTTCTAAAATATCGCACGGCGTACGAGATAGGGGGCGCTAAAGTTGGCGATCATTCTGATGTTGACCAAATCTCTTATAACTTTGCATTGGAAGGTCAGATATGAACCAAACTTGCCGTGGTTCATGATCGATAGGTCTTAAAGACGAATATGAAAAAACGGTCACGTTCGGAAACAGCGCCTCTAGTGGTGAGAGTATTATTACCCAAAAAAAGTACATTTATGATGATAACTTTGTGGAACATGTTCCGATTTGAACCAAACTTCCTTGGATCGATGACAGTCCGACCCTGAACAAGTCTACATGAAAATATTCAATTTCGAAAACAGCGCCCCCTGGTGGAAACAGAAAGAATTTTATTTGCTATAAAATCTATCTTGTCCTAGAGCTTTTGTGCTATCACCTTCAAACTTGGCGAGGTCAATGTGGACAGGTAGAGGATCAAAAGTTGGTGAAAGCTTTCTAAAATGTCGCACGGCGTACGAGATAGGGGGCGCTAAAGTTGGCGATCATTCTGATGTTGACCAAATCTCTTATAACTTTGCATTGGAAGGTCAGATATGAACCAAACTTGCCGTGGTTCATGATCGATAGGTCTTAAAGACGAATATGAAAAAACGGTCACGTTCAGAAACAGCGCCTCTAGTGGTGAGAGTATTATTACCCAAAAAAAGTACATTTATGATGATAACTTTGTGGAACATGTTCCGATTTGAACCAAACCTCCTTGGATCGATGACAGTATGGCCCTGAAAAAGTCCGTATGAAAATCTTCAATTTAAAAAACAGCGCCCCCTGGTTGCTGGATATAACATTACATATCAAACTTTTTTATGCTGCTATAACAAGGATTGTTGTATCCTCCTCATACCTGATATGTGGGACCACAAAACCGCTCCGACCATGTCAGCAACAGACGACTTCCTGACAGGAAGTGGATCTGCCGCAACAGGAAGTAGAATGTAACTTTGCCATACATTGCCCGATCGCCACGAAACATGATATGTGAGTCAATAAAACTTCCCTGAACATGTTAATGGACACGCCTTTGACCCAACAGGAAGTCAGCCATTTTAAACAGGAAGTCCCCTGTAACTTTACCGTACATTGATCAATCTGCACGGAACTTGACACGTGAGACCAGGAACCTATCCTGGACATGTCTGCAAAAGCTAAACTCCAAACAGGAAGTGGAACGCCAAAACAGGAAGTAGAATTTAACTTTGCCGTACGTTGCCCTATCTCCACGAAACATTATATGTGTGTCAAGGGAACTTCCCTGAACATGTTAATAGACACGCTCTGACCCAACAGGAAGTCAGCCATTTTAACAGGAAGTGCCCTCTAACTTTACTGCACATTGACCGCTCTGCATGGAACTTGGTATGTGAGGCCAGGGACCTATCCTGAACACGCAAACAATGTCCTCCCTACAGAAAGTGTAACGCACTTAACAGGAAATAATATATGACTTTACTCCACAGCCCAACATCCGCGCGGACGGCACCAATTAGAACTACGACAGCAAGCAGCGAATGAACGAGAGACGAGATCAGGGCGCAAGCGACGAGGTGGGCGCGGGTCGCGACGTAGCGTCAAGCTCGAACCCGTTACCACCGCTTGCGGTGCTAGTTATTATTATTATTCTTCACACGAGGAATGTGCCTTTTTGAAGGCCTAAACGGATCCCAAACCTCACGAAATTTCGGGACAACATCAGACCTGGCTTAAATCGCCGAACGAAAGTGGTTCGGTGAATGTGCGTCAAAAAATGGAAGTGGGCGGGGCTAAAGACTGACGCAAAACACTTCTACTAGGTCAACTCCTGTCAGGTATAACGTACATGAACGAAACTTGGGACACACGTTCATTAGGTTGAGCTTTAAATAAAAGTCGTGGACAAGTTTTCTGTGAAACCTACAGGAAGGCCGCCATTTTGGATGGAAGGCGAAAACGGAGGCGTTTTTGGCGAATTTACAGCATAACTTGCCGTAGATACCAAAATCTACAGTTTTTCAGCAATCACCTTCAAACTTGGCGAGGTCGATGTGGACCAGTTGAGGTACGATCTAATCTGAAAAGTTTTTTGAAATCTTGCATGGCGCACGAGATAGGTGGCGCCAAAGTTGGCGAAAATTCAAAATTTTCCCAACACGCAACGAAACGCTTATAACTTTGCGATGGAAGGTCAAGTCGGAGCCAAACTTGCCATGATTGATGATGGGTAGTTGCTGAAGACACCTATGCAAAAATTATCACGTTTGAAACCATCGCCTCCTGGTGGTGGAAGAGAATATACAAAAAAAAAGTTTATTTACGATTTCGGTAATAACTTTTACAGAGATTGTCGTATCTGACTCAAAATGACACTGAAACATTGAAAACACATGGTAGATGATGCGTGTTGAATATGACAGCACATTCTTTAACGGTGTAGCAGCGTGGGCGGTGCAAAGTCGGATTTTTGCGACAAAAAAACAAACTCTTATAACTTTGCGAGTCCTGGTCCAAACTGAACCAAACTTCCTTGGATTGATGTTCCTCCAGCCCTGACAACGTCTACATGAAAATATTCAATTTCGAAAACAGCGCCCCCTGGTGGCAACAGAAAGAATTTTATTTGCTATTAAATCTATCTTGTCCTAGAGCTTTTGTGCTATCATCTTCAAACTTGGCGAGGTTAATGTGGACGAGTTGAGGATCAAAAGTTAGTGAAAGCTTTCTAAAATGTCGCACGGCGTACGAGATAGGGGGCGCTAAAGTTGGCGATCATTCTGATGTTGACCAAATCTCTTATAACTTTGCATTGGAAGGTCAGATATGAACCAAACTTGCCGTGGTTCATGATCGATAGTTCTTAAAGATGAATATAAAAAAACGGTCACGTTCGGAAACAGCGCCTCTAGTGGTGAGAGGATTATTACCCAAAAAAAGTACATTTATGGTGATAACTTTGTGAAACCTGTTCCGATTTGAACCAAACTTCCTTGGATCGATGACAGTCCGACCCTGAACAAGTCTACATGAAAATATTTAATTTCGAAAACAGCGCCCCCTGGTGGAAACAGAAAGAATTTTATTTGCTATAAAATCTATCTTGTCCTAGAGCTTTTGTGCTATCACCTTCAAACTTGGCGAGGTCAATGTGGACGAGTTGAGGATCAAATGTTATTGAAAGCTTTCTAAAATGTCGCACGGCGTACGAGATAGGGGGCGCTAAAGTTGGCAAACATTCTGATTTGTTAAGACAGACAACAAAACACTTATAACTTTGCAATGGAGGATCCAATGTCCTTCCCTGGATTGATGCCTTGGAGTAGTCTATATGACAATATTCAATGTCTTAACGACGCCCCCTGGTGGCAGCAGACTATGCCATCTACTGTGCAACACAAAAGAAACTGGTATAACTTTGTAAATCCTGTTCCAATCTGAACCAAACTTCCTTGGATTGATGACAGTCTGACCCTGAAAAAGTCTATATGAAAATCTTCAATTTAAAAAACAGCGCCCCCTGGTTGCTGGATATAACATTACATATCACACTTTTTTATGCTGCTATAACAGGGATTGTTGTATCATCCTCATACGTGATATGTGGGACCACAAAACCGCTCCGACCATGTCAGCAACAGACGACTTCCTGACAGGAAGTGGATCCGCCGCAACAGGAAGTAGAATGTAACTTTGCCATACATTGCCCGATCGCCACGAAACATGATATGTGAGTCAATAGAACTTCCCTGAACATGTTAATGGACACGCCTTTGACCAAACAGGAAGTCAGCCATTTTAAACAGGAAGTCCCCTGTAACTTTACCGTACATTGATCAATCTGCACGGAACTTGACACGTGAGACCAGGAACCTATCCTGGACATGTCTGCAAAAGCTAAACTCCAAACAGGAAGTGGAACGCCAAAACAGGAAGTAGAATTTAACTTTGCCGTACGTTGCCCTATCTCCACGAAACATTATATGTGTGTCAAGGGAACTTCCCTGAACATGTTAATAGACACGCTCTGACCCAACAGGAAGTCAGCCATTTTAACAGGAAGTGCCCTCTAACTTTACTGTACATTGACCGCTCTGCATGGAACTTTGTATGTGAGGCCAGGGACCTATCCTGAACACACAAACAATGTCCTCCCGACAGAAAGTGTAACGCACTTAACAGGAAATAATATATGACTTTACTCCACCCCCAACATCCGCACGGACGGCGCCAATTAGAACTACGACAGCAAGCAGCGAATGAACGAGAGACGAGATCAGGGCGCAAGCCACGAGGTGGGCGCGGGTCGCGACGTAGCGTCAAGCTCGTTATTATTATTATTATTCTTCACACAAAAAAAGTGCCTTTTTGAAGGCCTAAACGTATCCCAAACCTCGCGAATTTTCGGGACAACATCAGACCTCGCTGAAAATTTTGTAAAACAGTGGTTCGGTGAATGTGCGTCAAAAAATGGAAGTGGGCGGGGCTCTAGACTGACGCAAAAAAGTGCTACTAGGTCAACTCCTGTCGGGAATAACGTACATGAACGAAACTTGGTACACACGTTCATTAGGTTGTGCCATGGGCAAAAGTCAATCACAAGTTTTCTGTGAAACCTACAGTAAGGCCGCCATTTTGGATTGAAGGCGAAAACGGAGGCGTTTTTGGCGAATTTACAGCATAACTTGCCGTAGATACCAAAATCTACAGTTTTTGAGCAATCACCTTCAAACTTGGCGAGGTCGATGTGGACCAGTTGAGGTACGATCTAATCTGAAATTTTTTTTGAAATATCGCATAGCGGACGTATTTGGTGGCGCCAAAGTTGGCGAAAATTCCAAATTTTCCCAACACGCAACGAAACGCTTATAACTTTGCGATGGAAGGTCAAGTCGGAGCCAAACTTGCCATGATTGATGATGGGTAGTTGCTGAAGACACCTATGCAAAAATGATCACGTTTGAAACCATCGCCTCCTGGTGGTGGAAGAGAATATACAAAAAAAAAGTTAATTTACGATTTCGGTAATAACTTTTACAGAGTTTGTAAAAGTGTCACTCAAAATGACACTGAAACATTGAAAACACATGGTAGATGATGCGTGTTGAATATGACAGCGCATTCTTTAACGGTGTAGCAGCGTGGGCGGTGCAAAGTCGGATTTTTGCGACAAAAAAACAAACTCTTATAACTTTGCGAGTCCTGGTCCAAACTGAACCAAACTTCCTTGGATTGATGTTCCTCCAGCCCTGACGACGTCTACATGAAAATATTCAACTTCGAAAACAGCGCCCCCTGGTGGCAACAGAAAGAATTTTATTTGCTATTAAATCTATCTTGTCCTAGAGCTTTTGTGCTATCACCTTCAAACTTGGCGAGGTTAATGTGGACGAGTTGAGGATCAAAAGTTAGTGAAAGCTTTCTAAAATGTCGCACGGCGTACGAGATAGGGGGCGCTAAAGTTGGCGATCATTCTGATGTTGATCAAATCTCTTATAACTTTGCATTGGAAGGTCAGATATGAACCAAACTTGCCATGGTTCATGATCGATAGTTCTTAAAGATGAATATGAAAAAACGGTCACGTTCAGAAACAGCGCCTCTAGTGGTGAGAGGATTATTACCCAAAAAAAGTACATTTATGATGATAACTTTGTGAATCCTGTTCCAATTTGAACCAAACTTCCTTGGAAAAATGACAGTCCGACCCTGAACAACTCTACATGAAAATATTTAATTTCGAAAACAGCGCCCCCTGGTGGAAACAGAAAGAATTTTATTTGCTATAAAATCTATCTTGTCCTAGAGCTTTTGTGCTATCACCTTCAAACTTGGCGAGGTCAATGTGGACGAGTTGAGGATCAAATGTTATTGAAAGTTTTTTTAAATGTCGCACGGCGTACGAGATAGGGGGCGCTAAAGTTGGCAAACATTCTGATTTGTAAAAACAGACAACAAAACGCTTATAACTTTGCGATGGAGGATCCAATGTCCTTCCCTGGATTGATGCCTTGAAGTAGTCTATAAGACAATATTCAATGTCTTAACGACGCCCCCTGGTGGCAGCAGACTATGCCATCTACTGTGCAACACAAAAGAAACTGGTATAACTTTGTAAATCCTGTTCCAATCTAAACCAAACTTCCTTGGATTATTGACAGTATGACCCTGAAAAAGTCTATATGAAAATCTTCAATTTAAAAAACAGCGCCCCCTGGTTGCTGGATATAACATTACATATCAAACTTTTTTATGCTGCTATAACAGGGATTGTTGTATCCTCCTCATACGTGATATGTGGGACCACAAAACCGCTCCGACCATGTCAGCAACAGACGACTTCCTGACAGGAAGTGGATCCGCCGCAACAGGAAGTAGAATGTAACTTTGCCATACATTGCCCGATCGCCACGAAACATGGTATGTGAGTCAATAGAACTTCCCTGAACATGTTAATGGACACGCCTTTGACCCAACAGGAAGTCAGCCATTTTAAACAGGAAGTGCCCTGTAACTTTACCGTACATTGATCAATCTGCACGGAACTTGACATGTGAGGCCAGGAACCTATCCTGGACATGTCTGCAAAAGCTAAACTCCAAACAGGAAGTGGAACGCCAAAACAGGAAGTAGAATTTAACTTTGCCGTACGTTGCCCTATCTCCACGAAACATTATATGTGTGTCAAGGGAACTTCCCTGAACATGTAAATAGACACGCTCTGACCCAACAGGAAGTCAGCCATTTTAACAGGAAGTGCCCTCTAACTTTACTGTACATTGACCGCTCTGCACGGAACTTGGTATGTGAGGCCAGGGACCTATCCTGAACACGCAAACAATGTCCTCCCGACAGAAAGTGTAACGCACTTAACAGGAAATAATATATGACTTTACTCCACAGCCCAACATCCGCACGGACGGCGCCAATTAGAACTACGACAGCAAGCAGCGAATGAACGAGAGACGAGATCAGGGCGCAAGCGACGAGGTGGACGCGGGTCGCAACGTAGCGTCAAGCTCGAACCCGTTACCACCGCTTGCGGTGCTAGTTATTATTATTCTTCACACGAAGAAAGTGCCTTTTTGAAGGCCTAAACGGATCTCAAACCTCGTGAATTTTTGGGACAACATCAGACCTAACTTAAATCGCCGAACCAAAGTGGTTCGGTGAATGTGCGTCAAAAAATGGAAGTGGGCGGGGCTTCAGACTGACGCAAAAAAGTGCTACTAGGTCAATTCCTGTCGGGAATAACGTACATGAACGAAACTTGGTACACACGTTCATTAGGTTGTGCCATGGGCAAAAGTCAATCACAAGTTTTCTGTGAAACCTACAGGAAGGCCGCCATCTTGGATTGAAGGCGAAAACGGAGGCGTTTTTGGCGAATTTACAGCATAACTTGCCGTAGATACCAAAATCTACAGTTTTTGAGCTATCACCTTCAAACTTGGCGAGGTCGATGTGGACCAGTTGAGGTACGATCTAATCTGAAAAGTTTTTTGAAATCTTGCATGGCGCACGAGATAGGTGGCGCCAAAGTTGGCGAAAATTCCAAATTTTCCCAACACGCAACGAAACGCTTATAACTTTACGATGGAAGGTCAAGTCGGAGCCAAACTTGCCATGATTGATGATGGGTAGTTGCTGAAGACACCTATGCAAAAATGATCACATTTGAAACCATCGCCTCCTGGTGGTGGAAGAGAATATACAAAAAAAAAGTTTATTTACGATTTCGGTAATAACTTTTACAGAGATTGTCGTATCCGACTCAAAATGACACTGAAACATTGAAAACACATGGTAGATGATGCGTGTTGAATATGATAGCACATTCTTTAACGGTGTAGCGAGGTGCGAGGTGCAAAGTCGGATTTTTGCGACAAAAAAACAAACTCTTATAACTTTGCGAGTCCTGGTCCAAACTGAACCAAACTTCCTTGGATTGATGTTCCTCCAGCCCTGACAATGTCTATATGAAAATATTTAATTTCGAAAACAGCGCCCCCTGGTGGCAACAGAAAGAATTTTATTTGCTATAAAATCTATCTTGTCCTAGAGCTTTTGTGCTATCACCTTCAAACTTGGCGAGGTCAATGTGGACGAGTTTTGGATCAAATGTTATTGAAACTGTTTTAAAATGTCGCACGGCGTACGAGATAGGGGGCGCTAAAGTTGGCGATCATTATGATGTTGACCAAATCTTTTATATCTTTGCGATGGAAGGTCAGATATGAACCAAACTTGCCGTGGTTCATGATCGATAGTTCTTAAAGACGAATATGAAAAAACGGTCACGTTCGAAAACAGCGCCTCTAGTGGTGAGAGGAATATTACCCAAAAAAAGTACATTTATGATGATAACTTTGTGAATCCTGTTCCGATTTGAACCAAACTTCCTTGGATCGATGACAGTCCGACCCTGAACAAGTCTACATGAAAATATTTAATTTCGAAAACAGCGCCCCCTGGTGGAAACAGAAAGAATTTTATTTGCTATAAAATCTATCTTGTCCTAGAGCTTTTGTGCTATCACCTTCAAACTTTGCGAGGTCAATGTGGGCGAGTTGAGGAACAAATGTTATTGAAAGCTTTCTAAAATGTCGCACGGCGTACGAGATAGGGGGCGCTAAAGTTGGCGATCATTCTGATGTTGACCAAATCTCTTATAACTTTGCATTGGAAGGTCAGATATGAACCAAACTTGCCGTGGTTCATGATCGATAGGTCTTAAAGATGAATATGAAAAAACGGTCACGTTCAGAAACAGCGCCTCTAGTGGTGAGAGTATTATTACCCAAAAAAAGTACATTTATGATGATAACTTTGTGGAACATGTTCCGATTTGAACCAAATCTCCTTGGATTGATGACAGTATGGCCCTGAAAAAGTCCGTATGAAAATCTTCAATTTAAAAAACAGCGCCCCCTGGTTGCTGGATATAACATTACATATCAAACTTTTTTATGCTGCTATAACAAGGATTGTTGTATCCTCCTCATACCTGATATGTGGGACCACAAAACCGCTCCGACCATGTCAGCAACAGATGACTTCCTGACAGGAAGTGGATCCGCCGCAACAGGAAGTAGAATGTAACTTTGCCATACATTGCCCGATCGCCACGAAACATGATATGTGAGTCAATAGAACTTCCCTGAACATGTTAATGGACACGCCTTTGACCAAACAGGAAGTCAGCCATTTTAAACAGGAAGTCCCCTGTAACTTTACCGTACATTGATCAATCTGCACGGAACTTGACACGTGAGACCAGGAACCTATCCTGGACATGTCTGCAAAAGCTAAACTCCAAACAGGAAGTGGAACGCCAAAACAGGAAGTAGAATTTAACTTTGCCGTACGTTGCCCTATCTCCACGAAACATTATATGTGTGTCAAGGGAACTTCCCTGAACATGTTAATAGACACGCTCTGACCCAACAGGAAGTCAGCCATTTTAAACAGGAAGTGCCCTCTAACTTTACCGTACATTGACCGCTCTGCATGGAACTTGGTATGTGAGGCCAGGGACATATCCTGGACATGTCTGCAAAAGCTAAACTCCAAACAGGAAGTGGAATGCCAAAACAGGAAGTAGAATTTAACTTTGCCGTACGTTGCCTTATCTCCACGAAACATTATTTGTGTGTCAAGGGAACTTCCCTGAACATGTTAATAGACACGCTCTGACCCAACAGGAAGTCAGCCATTTTAACAGGAAGTGCCCTCTAACTTTACTGTACATTGACCACTCTGCATGGAACTTGGTATGTGAGGCCAGGGACCTATCCTGAACACGCAAACAATGTCCTCCCGACAGAAAGTGTAACGCACTTAACAGGAAATAATATATGACTTTACTCCTCAGCCCAACATCCGCACGGACGGCACCAATTAGAACTACGACAGCAAGCAGCGAATGAACGAGAGACGAGATCAGGGCGCAAGCGACGAGGTGGGCGCGGGTCGCGACGTAGCGTCAAGCTCGAACCCGTTACCACCGCTTGCGGTGCTAGTTCTGTATTGTGTGTCTTAATTAACAAACCAATAATATTAAAGCCCCTGCTTTGTTTTCATTCAAAAACTAAAGTATCTTACACACATACCACCTTTATGTGAATGACTAAATATAAATCAAGTCAACATAGAGGCAGAAAAAGCAAGTTTAGGTCTCACAGGAATTACTTTCACAAACTTTGAAACTTTGATACAAGTCATATTTAAATGACAAAGACGCAGAAGAAGTCTGACGTCCCCTTTAAAAAAATCACCATCTCATGGATATTTAATTCACTTCAAGGAAGTCGACTTGAAAATCCCCTGCTGTCCTCCTTGTGAATTTCACACATCATTATCCTTAATTACTTTTGAGGACTTCTTCTTCTTCTTCTTCAGAGGTCTTTGGATTTTATGATGAATAAAACACAAAAAGCCAGTGACAACCAAACCTCATCTTCAGCGAGAGCGCGGCCATGCAGTCTGCGGCGACGAACAGGGATTTCATGGCCGGAGAATACGAGCAAGCAGTGACGTCGCCGTGAATCCCACTGGCTTTGGCTTCTGCTGTGAACAGGCAGCACTGGTCCTGGATGTCCCACACCTGACATGAGACAGAATATTAGCAACATTAATGTCAAGATTTATCACTGTATTGGATAAATTGGACAACCGTTAAATCAGACTACTAAAATCCTTAGTATCATTCCATCACAAGTTATTTTTTTACTGCACAATGTTTTCATTTTCATGTTTTCATCAGCGTGGGTTAATCTGTAATCTGTGATCTGTGCCGCAGGTGCATTCATGGTAATTTGCCGTGGCAATAATACACACCTGTGTCTTTATAGGTCACATATTCAGGCTTTTATAAATGTGTTTTTTTATAGTCTTCTTATGTGTTGCTGAGTCAAAAGTTATGATTCATTTTATGTCACATTTTAAAGCAGCGATAACTGTGCAAACGTCACATAATAGAGCGATTTCCTTTTCTTTTTGAACTTTGAATTTGTCACAGATTTTAAATATTTTGAGCACTTTTTTGCTCAGGTGTGCTTTTTTTTTATTAATCAGATTACCTATAGGTTGAACTGAAAAAAAGGATATAAGACACTATTTTGCATGTTCTTATAGCCTCTGTATTAATATGTTAGGTTAAAATATGGTAATGGGAAAAAGCAGCCACAATGCTCTGTGTTCTAAGGGTTAGAACAGTTGTTGTTTGGTTATTATTGATTACAACCAATAAAACAGACAAAAAGAAATAAAATACTGCAGAAAATATATAGAAGTTGTACAATAGAATCCAACAAAACAAGAAAAACAGGAGTAAAAATGTTTTAACGTGCAGAGGAAGATTGTTGAAGATTGACAAAAAAGCTTTGTCACTTCTGGGCTTCTGTAGAAATTTGGTATCTAAGTTAAGACCACTTAAGTGAGTGAGTGAGTTCCCTCTTAAAAGACATGCAGCAGCATTTTGAACAAGCTGGAGACGTGAGAGGAGGAAGTTTGGCACGACCTCAGTGTTTTTCCATGTCTTTTCTATATTTCTAAAACCAGCCAACAGTGAAGTATAAAAGTAAAACTTTGCAATAATGTTTTCATACATAAACGTCAGGATTCACCTTCACTGTGGCGTCAATGGAGACAGAGAAGACGTGACTGTCCTCTGAGGAGATGCACAGGTGGACGACGGGAGCGCAGTGGCCTTTTAAAATACCTGTTGGTTTCCTGGAAAAGAAGAAGTGTTTTTCAGGTTCATGTTTAAGGGACATTTCAAGGATTTTTCAACCTGGCTCCATGTGTGTGAAGATAAATGACATGCAGACGGCTTTTGTATCCACACAAATACAACATTTTCTAAGGAGATGCACGTCAAACGCGTACATAAATAAAATCGATGCCTTCATGTTGTCACAGCGTCCTTGCAGCAGGTGGTTCAGCCCCCATCTCTTATATTTGTCATTCAAAAACAACACATTATATATATAAAAAAACACTTCTCTGGCATTTCTGCAGATTAGCATCCTGTTAGAGCGCGCTAACGTCACAAAACGTTCAATTCATTCCAAAACCATTTCCCGACCTGGAATTTCATGGGAATTTTCGTGGGAAACCCGTTTGTAGGAATTGCCGTCACTTAAAAAAAATCTGATTTTTTCTGAAAGCTGAGTTGCACATTAAAGTTAACATGTGGTTATTATGGTAATTTCACAGGGAAAAAGTGGGAAAACACCTGTGCATAGTTTCCATTTTTTGGCCTGTTTTTGGACACTGAGACAAAAACTTGTTTTTATTATTATTTTTAAATGTGTTTTATACTGTTTCAAATTTAACACGCAAAATCTGGTATTCATGTACAACTGCAGTGCTTTTTGTTTTCCTTAATTTTCAATTATTCATCATCACAGCTTGTCAACGGTGTCAATGTTAAACGCACGTTAACGCACGTTAACAGATGCCGTGTTTCCATGACGACTGAACGGAAAAAGATGTGTGTGATGTCATGTTTACGTGACTCTGAATTATTAAAATGAGTCTCTAAAGTAATGCTAAACTTTAAAAACAGAGGCACACAGGTACTCTGGTTATTTGTAGCGCTGCTCTTCTCGTTTAATAAACGGACCGCTCCAGTTCCACTGTAGGCGTGCTAACGGCGCTAAAGGAGCTAATGCAGCTAACGGAGCTAACTGGTAAACGGTGCTGGACTCTGGTGTCATGGCACGTAAACATGCCGTCACGCGGAGATTTTTACGGTCAGTCATCATGGAAATGCGTCATGTGTTAACGTGTGTTAACCTAGTGCCCAGCATGAGTTAAAAAACAATTTTAACATGTAGTAAATTGAAAATAGCATGCCAGATATTGAAAGTTATTCTGGAAAAATGGGCAAAAAGCACTGACTCACTTAGGTGTTAAATGGTTAAAATCATAGGGATCACAGGTTGAAAAATCTCAGGATTTGGCTTTTACTGTCCACTGAATTCTGGTTCCTAACCCCGGGAAATATGGGTTCCACATGCGTATGAGTCGGTCCATGCCTCCAGTGATCAACAAGCTGTGCTTGTGACACAGGTCGAAGGTCTTGACTCCTTTGTAAACGGTGAACACCGTCTGGTCGCCGGACGCCCGCGTCTGTGGAGTCCAGCTCATATGGACCTTCTTGGTCTTTCCTTCATAACAGGCTTCTCTGATCTCACTCAGCCGCTGCCCGGCGTCTGTCAGAGGCAGCACGCGGCCTTCAGAAGGAAAGAGAGGGGGAAAAAAAATATATTACAAGGCCACTTGTACAAGCATCAATCAAAGGATGCTTTTTAGAGCCAGGGTAAGTCATTATCAGAATAAATGACCCAGCAGGAAAATGGAAGCACGCACACACACACACACACACACATAGGCAGGCATTGATTGGTGAATTTGTGATTGATGAGTCATTCCCTCACAGCTCTGTTGCCATGGCGGCCTCATCTTCAACACACACATAATTACTGTACATTGCACTTTCAGCCCAAACGCCACGTATGAAAGAACAGACAGTTCACATAAAGATGTTTCCGCATTTACACAGAGTAAAATGTTTAATTACCTAAAACAAGAGCCGACGATTCATCACCGGACGAGGAGACGACGGCCTGGAAACTCGGGAAATATCTTGCCTGGTTTCAGAGAGAAGAGTTTGTTCTGTTTAATAAATATGAACACATTCAATTCAATTCAATCAGAATCTGCAATATTTCATTTCCCCAGGAGAGGAAATTGCTTTCATTGCAGTTACTGCAACCAAGAACAGGAAATAACAGAAGATTCACAGATTCACAGAAGATGTTCAGTGGTTAAAATGAAGAGGGAAAATGTTAAAATAATAAAATATAGTACAAATATTAAATAATTCTGCATTCCATTCTGTGGTGTGAAACTGAAAATGAAATGTTACAGGTGATGAGTTAAAACATGTGGAAAGACTTTAAGATAAAATATAAAGATCATATTTTCTCAGGGATGACATTGTAAAGAACAGTAACGCACTGTAAACAAACAGTAATGTAACGCACTGTAACACACAGTAACACAAGCTAAAGTACTATAGCGCACGGTAACGCACTGTAACACACAGGAACGCAAGGTTAGCACAGGAACGCAAGGTAACGCACTGTAACACACTGTAACTCACAGTAACGCACTGTAACACACTGTAAACGCAAGGTAAAGCACAGTAACGCAAGGTAACCCACTGTAACACACACAGTCATGCAACGTAACGGACTGTAACTCACAGTAACTCACAGTAACACACTGTAACGCACTGTTAACGCAAGGTAATACACGGTAACGCACAGTAACACACTGTAAACACACAGTAATGCAAGGTAACACAAACTCACAGTAACGCACTGTAAACGCACAGTAACACACTATAAGGCACTGTAAACGCAAGGTAACGCACAGTAACACTGTAACACAGTAACCTGCTCATTTTACAGGATAATCATTTCTTGTCCCCGCCCGCCCGGCTCTACTGCTGTAGGTCTGATAGAAATGACTTGACAGAGCAACATTTTCAGAATAATAACATGAACAACGACAAAGGAACGTCACACACTGCAGCTTTAAATTTAAATGCCACACCTGCGTCACCCAGTCATGATGAACCTTCCATCTGACGAAGGTCACGCTGGGAGAGGTCGCCGCGTTGTCAATGGCTATGTTTGGTATGTTCTCAACCTTTGGTAATTTGTTCCATAACCTGTAGAAAAAAAGACGATCAGAGACCGATCACTTTATCAGTTTGTAATCTGGCCAAAAGAGGACAAAAATGACTACAATACAGTATATATATATATATATATATACACATTTAAATGCCACAATAGGTATACAGTATGTGCAGTAGGTCTCTAGAAAAGCACATTTACCTGAGTGTATCCCCGAAAGAGGAAATTAAAATGATTGTCACACATCCCTGAAACATAAAGATAAATAAATAAAACAACACTCAGATATTGTATTCTTTTATTTATTTATTTATTTTTTTAAAGCCAAACCTCAGCGTCTCCATACAAAATACAACATTTGTCAGGTCCAGTGTAGCTGCGAGAAAAAACACACACACCGTGATGTGAGAGCTTATTTGACGACAGAATCCAAACACACACACGTTTCTGTTACTTACCCGTAGTTTAATGTCAGAGGAACCGTCTCCAGAGCACTGATCTGACAATAAGGCTCCAGAGTGGAGAGATCATAAAACTGTATCTCTCTGTCGCTGTAAGACAAACGTGGCATCAGCTGGGATCAACAGACGACAAGAAAAACACACAACTCCACACCAATATGCAGTCTTATTACCCTGTAACAATCACCAGCTTCTTATACTCTGGTATGAGAGTGAAATCACTTGCCCACTTTGACTTCCTGTTGGCAGGTCCTTCGCTCTGTAGTGAAGAGATTAATTTGGGTTTGACACATGAACACTAAGGTTTTTGTAAACCGCTCACTTTCCTGCACCAAAGTCCATAGGAAAAAAATCATAATTTTTAGCTCTCAGACACACAGGAGCTGCTGCTTTACTGGTGTCTCTTTTAGTCAGTTTTTGTCACTTAGACAAATCCAAACAAAGGATTTCAAACACAGAAGTCACAAGATAACTCAAAGGAACTTACTTGTTAGCAATGGATTTACAATTCCCCTTTGCCATGATGTAAACGCGCTGAATTTCTCTATGGACTTTGGCAGGGGGAGTGAGTGGGTCACAAACGTGTATGTGAAACCGAGCAGGGGCAGAACATTTGTGTTAAGTTAAGTTAATTCACCCATTTTTAAAATTAAGAAACGCTATATAAAGCTATTTGTCTTCTTTTTAAGCCTCAACATTCACGATTGCAACCAAAATTCACCTGCAACTTGGCTCCTATGGTCCTCTTAATGGGAACATGATTACCAAATTGACATCATATTCTATTTAAGAGCCGGAATTGGTGGTTACAATCATCCTGTTGAAAATGCTTATAATTCTGCTTTTGCAACAAGCAGAGTTGCCCCCTGGTGGCTATGATTGCACCTTCCATCCTACGTCCTGGGCATCATATAATTTCAATTGTAAAGTTTTCTTTTTTAGTTGTGTTTATTTTCATCTTCAGCACAGGAAGCTTTATGGCTGAGAGTGTAATGGCAAATTCAATTTCTTTGTTTCAGAGCTAGAGCTGCCCAACACCCCTTTCCTAACAGAAGATACCAGGCCCTTTAGTGGAATCAAATAAGGATGAGTAGACTCAACTTAATACCTAAACCTAAATACAACATCCTGCAGGATACCTCTGGGGGAGGTCGGCAGCAATATCTACAATTAAAAAAAGGGTGTGAAAGTACGTCCTGAAGGGGCAGACCCCTGCAGACAAAGGGATGTGAGAGGGGTGTTCCTTAGATAAAAGTTTAGCTCTCGCCATGCTCTGGGTCGTTCTTCGTCTTCGACTACATGTGCTGACTGACCTTTTCTTTGCAAAGAAAATAAAACATTGTCGGTCGGCAGAATTCTCTATTTCATTCTTCACCAGCAGCAGAGAGAATTTCCACAGCAACAGCGAAACGGGGAAAGAAAAGGGAAATATTTAATTTAACGTACAAACAAGTGTTTGGTGTTGTGGAGTCTGAGTTCAGGGCTCCAGAGACACGCGGCGCCGTCCTCCCGCACTGTGACGACGACGGCGCCGTCGCGCGTAGAGCGGACGTTGACAACGGGAATCCCTTGACCCAGCGTCTTCACGGTGGCCGGCAAAGTAAACGCCACTTGTTTGCTGCGCCGCGCGCTCTCCTCCCTCTCCTTGTGCTCCTGCAGCACGTGTGCGCAGAACTGACCCTGCGACACAAGCGTCGTTGTTTGTTAGCATCACTGTACACGTTCATGTTCACTTAAGAAGTCAAAAAACTGAATCGTGCGTTTTATTTTGGTAAATGACTTTATTCCCACTTCCTGTTCCAGGTCTATGTTTACGAGCTGTCCACATGGAAAATAATTTAGGTGATACCGCTAACGTATCAGTGTTTTAGCCACGCAGAAAAGGCGTTTGGGAATTTTTAATCCCAGAGTGGGAAAAAACTCAAAACGCTAGACAACCTTTGTGTTTTTTTTTAGTTTGTTTGGTGTTTTAATTTTATGATACCTTTTATTTTCTGTCCTTAGTCGACCCTGGCTTTCCTCATTCTGTGTCCGTTTATATGACTGGATATTCATAAAAGGCTTTATTTAAAAGTATTTAACAGTACACATGCTCTAGCTAATCTACAGCGCCACATACAGGCCTACAGAGTTTAGGATCATCTGGTGGTTTTTAGTGGATTTCCATGTGGATAAGGCCTTAATGTTTCCGTTGCTTCTGTTTGCTGTGTGCAACAATCGGACATAAGAAGTACAATTTATGGAACGCACTAATTAACCCAAATAACTGCATTCAGGTCAATTCCGGTTACACATGTGCCTCCAAACTTTCATTTTTAATTGTGGCCTTTAGCTTTTCTCTATCAGTGTTTACTAGAATTGGTATGTAAAGAGGAAAAAATCCCGAACTGAGGCGCTGAATAAAAATGCTGCTTGAGAAACAAATGTGAATTCCATCTCACCCATGAAATTCTCCCTTGGCCTGAATAATCAATCTTCTTAAACAACCCTTGAATCTGATCGTTGGTCTGTGTAATTTGAAAGGACAAAAGAATTATGGAACAATGTCAGTTATTGCAAATTAGTCGTGTAATTGCAGAAATCCTGCATAATTACTGAGGAGTGAGACGCGGAGATGAGAAGAGGATTTGAGAGGCGGCGACAGCACACAAAAAAACGTCTCACCGTGTGAGGCAAACCCAGACACTTCTTTACGATACGTCCAAATGTCCTTGCATCGATGCATCCAGACCCACGTCTCTCAAAGTCCTTTATGAAGAAATATATAGTCACACTTTCTGGGAGTGTGTGAAGCAGACTCTCAGTGACACACACACACACACACACGTACCTCAAACTCTAGTTTCAGCTTCTGGAGGATGTCGAGCGATATTGACTCATCAATCTTTTTTGGGAGAGAGGGAACAACGGGGACAACATAATTATTATGACATGAGTCAATAAGTAAGTTGATTGTGACTATTGAATGAGAGCGCAATGCACAACACAACACAACACAACACGAAAACAAGTTTAAAAGGTCCAGTGTGTAGCGTTTAGGGAGGTTTATTGGCAGAAATTGGATTCTGTGTAGGTGAAGAATCACTTCAAAAAGAATGCAGTCCTGTCCCTTTCTCTTATCGCTTGGTTCTCACTTAATTAAACGATATGGTTCTGTGGGTGAGAGCTTTTTCAGTCTTGGTCAGAGAGTACTTTAAAATGCGGGACAAATCAACACTCCCAAGAGTTCCTCAATCAACTCATTATGTTACCCGATATCACTCCACCTATTTTAACCATGACAGCACAGAATTAAGAACAAGATTCAGGGGAAAATCAGAGTTCACAAGACAAAGTAAGTTCAGTCCACAGTCAAATGGACCAAAAGACTTGAGAGAAGAGTGGTTATACACATGGTGGAATCGCCAGGACGCTTATTATAACTGGGCTAACTTTCAATCAAAAGCCATAACTGGGATTGACCTCCGTCATAAAAAGTCATAAAAAACATGGACGCAAACACGTCTCGTGCTAGCCATTGTAAGTAATAGCAGTCGAAAAAAAACGCTGAGGGGGTGTTCCAGTTCAAATTCCAACTTCCAACTACAACTGGAACGCACCATTATATACAGCAGAGGAGGAGCGTTAACAAGAAACAGGTGTGAGTGGTTAGGTCGTGTCTGTTAGTCAGAGCTGGAGCTGGACGACAACGAAAAGTTTGCGATGAGACAGGGGTGAGTATTTCAAAATAAAACAGGAAAAGGGCAGTTGGAAGAAAAATAAAAGATGACCTGAGCCTATATAGCCTATAGTGATAAACAGAAAATAATATTTATGATTGTACTGTAGACCATAAAACACCATTACCTCAATAAACCGGACAATTAAATCCACAAAATCAGTCTTATAATCGTCATTTTTCAAAGGTTGTGCATTTTACGGAGAATAGAGAACTACGCAAATAAAAACTATTGGCTCTGCCAACATAAACTTGACTTTTAACCAAACAAAAAGGTGGAGGAAACAGCAGTGGAAGGCCACCGTAGTTCCCATGTTAAAGGGACCAGAAGAGTCCTCCATTTATTGCAATTTGCAGTCTCACCATTAGATGTCACTAATGCGTACACACTGGACCTTTATCAGCTTAAATTAATTTTTTTTTTTCAAAATTCACTCACCAGGCAGTTCATAAAGTCTGGATGCTAAAGACATAGATCGAGGTTGGAGAGGCAGCATTAAAGCCTGATACTTAAATTCTACAAAATCAACATCATGTTTTTATGAGGATGAGCTGAAACTAGTGATTGAGACAATTTACTCGTCAGGAAAATGTTTACTGACATCATAAATCAAGTGGGAAGAAGTAGAAGTTTCCCAACAGACCTCCATTCAAAGTTATTGTATATTCTTTTTATTGGTTTGCTTCAGAAGGAACCCTGAAAGACTATGTCCATATATACAGTCTATGCTCAAAACCTAGAAACTATGCACAAACCACAATTTTCTAATATCATCAGTATATATCACGCCACACCACAATGTCTTCACATAGAAGTTTGATCTACCAAAACATCTTGTTGCTGTCTGGATCGTTTTAAAAGCTGCACTGACCTCCTCCCTGGGGAATTGTGAATTCAAAATCTCTTTCTCCATATTCCATAATTAAATTAACAACTTCATTAAATTCATCCATTAACAAAACAAATAAAAAGCAGCAAATACAGTTTCAAACCTCTCTAGAGGATCGTGCGTGGTTGGTTGCCAGGGAGTCGACTGAAACCTTCCACTGGAGCAAAAATCTATTTTTTGTGAGTCATTAAGTTTTGTCACTTGGCAAACTATCAAGAGTGTTAAGTGGCAATGTTTAAACCAGGATTTATGTGTTTGAATTGGAAACTGTAATTACAAAATCAAGCAATCAGAGCATTAATTCTGTAATGGCCACAACGAGCCACCGCCAGCTATTACATGTGTATCAGGTGTTTGCCGATGGCTGGATGACAGACCATGCTCTCTGTGTTCATAGAACTTTCTTAATTTTGTCAGTTTCCTGGCAACGGCTTCTTGATCCATGACTCACTTTTGCTCAATCATTAATAAAATAACAGGGAGACACAGTCTAATTCCTCAAGGATGTAACTGGAGTCGAGGTTACCCCGCGGTGTCTATACTGAATTGTTGAGATAATTGTATAATTTGTCAAAGTGATGGAAGCAGTAAAAGACTTCACACAACCTCGGCTGCTTTTCTAAACCCCCCCCCCCCAAACTATTGGAATTACAGAACACTGAACTCAGCAGCACATTCCTGTATAATCAGTAAATACCTTTCCATGCACGGTTCACGTTCAGTTCAGGTCAAGCTAAGGCTGTAGCTCGTTCATTTGGACGACTTCCCTTGATCCAACACTTGTTGGGAACGCCCCCTTTTGTGTGTTAGCGTTGGGGAGTTCCTGGTTCAGAATGTGGTACAGTTGTCAAGTCTGTAGTGTGTTGGAATTCCGGCTGTGTAGTGAGAGGGAGTTCCAGAGGGTAGGGGCAGGAGGAGGAGGCTCTGTGCCCCAAGATTTGGTGCTTGGTTCTGGTGATGGAAGGTCAGGAGGTTGTAATCAGCAGAGCGGTAGGTATGGGAATGGTGGTGGAGGAGGTCAGTGAGGTAAGGGGGGGCAACAAGGTTATAGAGAGTTTTGTTGATGAGGAGTTTGTACTGAATACAGAATTGGACAGGGAGCGAGTTGGAGGATGGGAGTTAATGTGGTCTCTGGAGTGAGGGCAGATGAGTTACCGGGTAACTGAATTTTGGATGTATAGCAGGTTTTGGAGGTCAGTAGAGGGAACGTAAAGAATGTTGTTACAGTAGTCGAGTCTGGAAGTTATGAAGACATGGATGAGTATTTCGGGAAAGTGGAGTGATAAAGGTACCGGTCTGGATGAATCGCTGTTGATTTCATATGATTAAGTAAGACTCTGGCCTTTTCTATCTGGCCCAGAACAAGTTGCCTTGCAGAAGAAACATGCAGAAGTTTGCATGTTCTACCTGTGTGGTTTGGGTTTTCTCCGTGGGGAAATCTATACAGTGAAATATCACATCGCTTTGAGACACCAAATATTGATTTTTTTTTGCATCTAATTTTTTTTACCTATTAAAAACTCAATTGACATTTCATTCCACTAGATGGCGCCAGGTGCTCTCACAGTTGTGTGAGTATATAGCAATATATGATTTTGCAAATACTTCCCGCTAACCCCGTAATTATTCCCTAATGGTTAAAAACACATTTTCACATTTTGTGTTCCCACTAGCCATGCAGCAGACCTTCCTTTGATCTGTAATTTGGGTTACCGTGCCAACCATGGTATTTGCCAAAAGTCCGTTTACAGGAATAGCATCCAGCAGGTATCTGTCCCACCTCTATTCTTTTTCATCTTCACCAATCAATGATAACGTGCAAAGCCAGACATTGCGCCACCCACTGGCAACAGCAAGTATGCCTTTAGTAACATTGTTTCATTTATTTTTGTTTTATTTTATTTATTTATTTTTTAGCTTTCAGGGTCTACGTTCACTATACTGACATAGCAAATTATTGATGGCCTCTCTCTAGCGCCACACAATGGCCATTGTGGTCAAACTGAGATGCATGTGCAGGTTGCGTAGGCCAGCTTTGTTTGATTTTGGCTCTGGTCAAACTAAATGTACATATGGATTAGATATGGATTCGTCTCCCAATCACATTATCTGACTTTGAGAAATTCTATTTGGTATAAATTCAGTCATAATAACATGTTTAAAAGGCAGATTTCAGTTAATTCAATTTATTGAGACTCGCAATCTTCAGACTCTGCATTTCAACCAATGCCTCTTGCATAATTCCATCCTCCCTGTCAGCTTGAAAGCTTGAATTTGATTCTCCTGGGGCTCTTAAGAAGCTGGCTCAGCAACTGTGTTTGTTTTTATTTTGGCCTGAGACGTGGCCGCTCTCGGCCTCTGGGATTGACTGTCCTGCCACGTGTGCTGTCAGCCTGCAAGTGAATTGATCATTGACTTGATTTACCATGGCGTCTTTGGCATTACATTACATTCATTCAGCTTCTGGTGACATATGAGCTGAAGCTCGCGTTGAGTTTATGTCAAGTCTGTCAATGGGCAAATGCGGCACTGTGACGCTCTAGTGACACCTGGAGGGTAACGGCAGGAACTGCTCTTAAAGGCATGGCAGCATGGACACACATAGGTATTGTGTTCGTTCATTGTTATTATTGTCTGATATTTTTAGGATTGTGTGCACAGAAAACTGTGATTTTCATAGAGTGTGGTCCTAGATCAGATATACAGCATATCCAATATGACAGAACGGGTACTATGACATCATCAACCTGCAGCAGCAGCGTGGCAACCTTTCATGTTGTTGCAAAATAATGAACAGTGTGCATATGCGTGCCTCAAAGGACAGTCACATTCACATGAAAGTCGGATACATGACACAAGCATTATAGCTCCTATGTAGTGAACTGGATTTGAACAATGTGTCTGGTAATCTGATCGTATCTGAAAGCTTTCTTTGACCTCAAAGTTGTGATATAGTTTGAACTTTTGTGTTAAAGCTCCACTGTGTAACTTCTGTTGCAAAAACACTGTCCAGGTTGTTTAAGAGACAGAGACACTGCTGTGAGGAAGACGCGCCTTCGCCTGCACTCTGAGTCAGGACTACGAGGATTTGGAGATTTCGTGGCAGCATCTTGGCATTTTTCAGACCCCCCCCCCCACTCCTCAGGTGAGACTCCACAACTTTCTGAAAGGACGACCCTAGGTCCATATTTCAACTGTCCACTGCCGTCTTACTTTACTGGCGTTATGCTTCCAACCTTTCATCTGTCAGCAGTGGCTTAAAATGCATCACTCTTGCCGTGTTTCCACGGTTTGGTACATCTTTTTGCCCAAACAGTTCCTTTATTTGGCACCCTTTCCTTGGGGTTACCATATTGAAATGGTATGGTCGATATGGGACAAATAAAAATGTAAAAGAGACATCGGTAGACACTCAAGTTTGTGATATCGGTATAAGACATGAGAAGGCGGCATCACGGAATTGCTAAACGGCCTTTCAAATTCAAGCCAAAATGTGTCAAAATATCCATCCGTCCATCCATCATCTACCGCTTTATCCTCCGTTGGAGGGTCGCGGGGGGTGCTGTGACTATCTCAGCTGACATAGGGCGATAGGCGGGGTACACCCTGGACAGTTTGCCAGTCCATCACAGGACCACATATAGAGACAAACAACCATTCACTAACACTCTCACACCTACGGTCAATTTAGAGTGACCAATTCACCTAATCTGTGTCAAAATATCTTTTTAGGCTAATTATTGTCTTGATCTATACACGTCTTATTCTACAGACTGTAATAAAATAATCCCAAGTGAATATTTATTCCATATTGGTCAGCCCTGTCAGCTGTTGTACGTTGACGTAGGACCTGTATGTGACTGTAGTATCAACCGTACTGTACCAAACTGAACCATATCATGATAGAAACACAGCATCTGTGTGTGCAGGCCAGGAATAAACACTGCTTTACTGAGAAACTGTACAGCATTTGGCACATTGTGTGTCTCTTGCAACTGTTTTTGACAATTTCAACACAATTCGCAAGTATATTAAAGGTGGATTATGTAATAAATCTAAAGCAACTGGCCATAAAATCCTCCTAATATGTCACAGAGACTCAGGAATAATGTTCATATAACAAACTGAACTCAACAAAAACAACAGTACAGCCAAAATATTCACATTAAAAAAAAATCTTTTGCAGACTGCAAATCATGTTTTGGCATGTGGCGCCACCTACCGCCGTCTACCAATCATTGCAGTCAGTAGAGTCTCGGCTGCCGAGCAACCACGGGTTGCCAGTTACGTCTGAGCTACAATGGCGGAGAAAACTAAACCAAAAAGACCCCTCTGTATTTTGAATTTGAGTGTAGTAACCGTTTTTGGCCACATTCTTACCTATGGTGCCTTTAAGTTATACACTGCAGCTTTAACACTGTACACATATTGGGGGGGGGGGGGTCAAGGGACACTGAGACACATGCGGTGTTGTAACTCCACTTTCACACAGACATGTCCAAATCTGTACCTTGAGGCTGCAGGGTTTGCGAATCGAGCCGCTGCTGTGCCGCTGACGTCTCAGGGTCAGTGTCTTCTCCCCGAGTGTCACAGAGTGTCTTCGCTTGTTCTGCTTCAGCAGCTCTCGCATCAACCAGCCGGGCTCCTCTTTACTGTCCTCGTTTACTGCACTTGTGTGACCCTGGCGCTCTGGCTCAGAGCTGTTTCTCTTCCTCTCGCCCGTACAGCTCAGCTCTGAGAGGAGGCTGGTGGATTTGAGAGGGAGGAGGGTATTTTGGTGAAATGCTGTAAAAACAAAAAACTCACCCTCAGGTTACACGAGGGTCAAGCAGTTCCATGGAACAGACTTTTACATTTATACTTTTGCATTTTAAGCTAATGTGGACAATGTTTTATTTCATTTGCAAACTTTAGAAAAGAGGTGTCAGAGGGAAAGAAACTCCACAATAGGCTACGTGCACAATGGATCTTCCACCGAGCAACTGGTAGATCGTGTTGTCGTTGTGATTTCCCGGAGATGCTAGTGAAGTGCTAAGTCGAAGAGTCAATTTTATTCGTAAAAATCAGCGGATTGGATACAAGAGAGACATTTATCGTATTAAAAAGTCAGAACGTCAGCCCTACATTGTTGTGTACCGATTTGTACAAATTTGTCTCGGTACAACAGTACGATAAACTTTCATAGGTTTCCAGTGGATGTGTGTGTGCGAGCTGAATGGATGGTGAGGGGACGGCGGGACGAGGACTCAAATTAAACGTTTCTGCTTTTTGAAAATCGTACCGCTATATAATAAGCGCAAGTCACAAGACTGAGCGCCGCATTTCCTGGGTCTCCGTTCCCACACGCTCGCCCTCGGTGGTGGTACTTGGGAATTATTCCAAGTATAAAGAGCAGGAACGGATTTATGTAATAAATCTAAAGCAACTGGTCATAAAATCCTCCTAATATGTCACAAAATACTGAACTCACCAACAACAACAGTACAGCCAAAATATTTACATTAAAACAAATCTTTTGCAGACTGCAAATCATGTTTTGGCATGTGGCGCCACCTACCGCCGTCTACCAATCATTGCAGTCAGTAGAGTCTCGGCTGCTAAGCAACGACGGGTTGCCAGTTACGTCAGAAAACGACCTCTGCATTTTGAATTTGAATGTAGTAACCGTTTTTGGCCACATTCTTACATATGGCGCCTTTAAACCTCGTCAACAAAATTGTCCTTTTTTTAAAATGCCGGCTGCAAACTTGCATGAAGTCGTCCCAACACCGAGGGCGAGCGTGTGGGAGTGGAGACCCAGGCAGCGAACAGCAAATGCAGCGCTCAGTCTTGTGCTTATTAATTACTTACTATATAGCGGTACGACTTTTAAAAAGCAGAAATGTTTAATTTGAGAACGCCATAGCCTCACCATCCATTCGGCTCGCACAGACACATCCACGGGAAACATATGAAAGTGTATCGTACTATTGTACCGAGACAAATTTGTACAAAGGGGTACACAACAATGTAGGGCTGACATTCGGACTTTCTCTTGTATCTGAAATCCGCAAATTTTATGAATAAAATTGACTCTATGACTTAGAACTTCACCAGCGTCTTCACAACGTCAACACAATCTACTGTAAGCAGTCCAGCGTACTGGAAGCCACGATTGCTAAGTTCCATTGTGCACGTAGCCTATTATAGCTCTAATCATTTCAGTGCTGTGATTACGTCCTATGTGATCAGACTTCCTGTTTTCCCTGCCACAGGTGACACTTTGAGCGCCATGACAACAGTAAACAATTCTGAGAAAGGCAGAGATTAATGTATTAATGACAAGAGAAAAAATAAAAATCACTGGACTATTCAAATGTTAAATCATAAAAACGATAATATTACAGTATAGAGTGTCACATTACCTGGTCACATGTTGAGTTTCTAATCTTCCAGGAGTCGAGGAAGAGCGGACGTTTCTCCCCGCAGGCATTCTTGTTCAAATGTTTAATTCAGTGACCTAAATGTTGACTTTGAAGCACATTTCCTCAGACAGACGTCGACGCAGACGGTGAATCAGACTGATCCAAACATTACAGTCTATCTGACACTCACTCTTGGTTAACACCTGAGAAGAGCAGATGACCCCACGGTAACTAAGAAACCTAAGAGTGACAACTGAGACTGCACGACTAAAACAGGAGTGAGCAGTTTTGCCCATGCGCTGGTTAAACTAAAACATGGTAATCTCATTGGTTTGAGTGGCTATGATGGATGTGTTTGACTTTAATGACAGCTGCAGAAGGAATTATATATACAAGACAAAACAGATAACTCAAACCTATCAATCAATTACTAAAATAACTCACCTTTCAGCCATAGATACGTGTTAACAAAAGACGACAACATTCCTTTTAAGAAAGGTGTGATCATTTTATTTTTTTTATTAAACATAGTTTTATCAAGGGAGGAAAAAGAATAGTATATAATCATAGATGTCCATGTAAGTATAAAATTGGAAGATATTTGCAAGAGAAGTAAAGAAGGAAGGAAAAGAAAACCAAGTATGACACAAAAACAAATGTTTGATTAAATAAAAGGAATAATTAACCTTATCACAATAATCATACAAATTAAATCCATTACATCGACACAACAAGAGAGCATGTATATGTAGATGTATATTATGTTATAAATAGTAAAAACAAAAGGTTCTCAGGGACAGAAACAAGACAATACTGCGGCCAAATCCCCCCAAAAAACCTCATCACCGAATATCAAAATAAAAGATCAAAGAAAAGAATAAATAAAAGTCTCACTAACATGATGAAAGGATAACATTAACGTATGAAGGCAGATCAGTAAAATTGGGCTTGGAGAAGTGAATTTAAAGATTATCAACCTCTAAGAGAATAAACCCCAGCAGAATCTGCCAGCGTTTTCTCAACAGGTAATTACGTCATAATATGTTTAATTATTTCTTTAAACATTCACGGGAGTCCTATAAATTCACAAAAGACAAAAGCCAGATGCAGATGAACGAAGCAAAAAGGCTCAGAAAAGTCCTGAGAAGAGCTTCAGAAGAACAGCTGGGAGACTTTTGTTGTTGTTTGAACAGGCGTCTTTACTCAGCTTAGTTTTAACGGCTTGTCTTTCTGCAAAGAACTGACTCTATACAAACCTGAATTTTTAAGTGTATTTTTGAAGAAAAAAATGCAAGAGTCCCAAAATGTAGTTAAACTTATTTTAATTTAGCAGAAATTGAGAACATTTCCTTTTATAGAAGAGCCCTTTTTATTTATATCAGGAGCAGGGTCAGCTTTTTGGAGGCAGCCATTTTGGAAATTGAAATTGAATTGTTTGATGGCACATTTCACAACATGTATATTGTTTTCACAATATATCAGGAGCAGAATATACGTAACGCAATAGTTTATCGTTGGAAGGATACCTGATTACGATATGTTAAGAATAATGTACGGTACGACTATTTATCCCTCTGGGAAATTAAAAACTCCATCACCCATGAATTGGAGTCACACCTTACAGGAAATCAGGAAAGAAAAAACACCCCAGGTACCAAAAACCATAACATATTGAATAAAATATGCATATATATAATTGATGAATAATTAATAATAATTAATTAAAAACTATAGGGACATACAAAGTACACACACACATATATATATATATATATGTGTGTAAGTACACCACATTGCACAAGGTTTTATTTATTATATATATGAATTATATACTCAATTCAATAGTAATAGATTAGTTTTGCATCATGAATGCACTGTTAATGTGACCGTCATATTGTTCGATATCAACACAGACACTTTTATTTTGAAATATTTATCATTGCAATATCATTTTTTAGAACAATAATATACATTTCAGATTATAACATAATAGTTTATTGTGAGAACATACATAATACAATTGTTTATCATTGTTGTCAACGTTATTTCTGTATGTTCTTTAAGTAAGAGATTCGTTTTGCATCATGTAAATATGAACTAATCACTCTATATCAACAGACACTTTTATTTTGAAATATCTGATCATTGAGAATCGTCATTTTGTTAGAATATACTGTACATAAGGCAATAGTTATCGCGTATAACATGATAGTTAATATATTGTGATATAATTTTAAGCTCATTTGGTCCATAATAATAATCACTACTGTATAGTGGAAACAATGATCACCAAGTGGCCCCATGGTCTTAGTGACAGGTGTGGACATTTTAAAACAACAACATGGCTTTTAATTTTTTTCATTTTTAAATCGCATATTGTATTGTCCCGCGTTCAATCCAAACGTCTGTGTCCCCTCTATCAAAAATAAAACCTCTGGCTAATTCGTCATTCAAGTTTAGCGCCATCACTTTCTCTTGTTACGGGCAAACCAGTCGCTCAGTGTGCGGGACTGAGACGCTGGTGTCCAATAAGATGCTCCATGGAGTTGGCGGCAGCCAATGTCCAACAGCCGGAGGAGACAGAGGGATAAACAGAGAGGAGGATCACTCACTACTCACCCCGCACTGACGCTGCTCTTCCTCCCATTGTTTGACACGTACAGTCGCACAGCCGTGGCCTCATACAGCGCCGTAGAGGTGAGCACCGTGACCGGGTTAACTTTGCAACAGAGACCCTAACGCGCGGGTGAGTGTGTTTGTGAGTTACGGATGAATGGATGGATGAATGGATGAGTGAAACTGCGCGCTGTCATAGTGTGTTACGTCTAGTGTTAAACATGTGTAGCTGCGTGACTGAGCTGGGTGCGATGCTAAACACAATACTACAATAAAAAAATAAAACACCGAACTTCTCCACGTATTTGCACAAAGCTGACAGTAACCGTGATTTAAATTACTGACGCTGACGCCTGCTACGCTCGCGTCAGTGTAAAAGCCCTTGTTCGCCGTTGGGCTAACAGCGAACCTGTATGTGTTAGCCTGGCTATGTTGCTAACACGGGAGCTAGCGCTCAGCTATAATGGAGAACTCTATAGACGTTGATGCCGCTGACCGACCGATGCTGCTGCTGCTGCTGTGGAGGCAGACACGGTCCAGGGACGCAGAGTGGAGCATCACCACCACTTTGACTGAAACTTTAAACCCACTGTACCGCCCGTGTCTCTCCGAATGGGGGCAAATAAGAGGCCGCAATGCAGGGGCGCGCAGTCCGTTAACAGTCCCGTTAGCCATTGTTAGCAGCGCAAATCAGCCATTTTAATAATCGCCGCATCACGAATTAAGTTGTGTAGCATTCTAGCTAGCTAACTAGCTAGCCTAGCTGCAAGCGCAAAGGACACAAAGCAAGCGGCTAACCAGCTCATAGACGGTGAATGCAAATGCTAAATGTATTCATCTGCCGGTTAGCCTTATGTTATAACAGACTGGTGCTGCATAATACTAATTTAATACAATGTGCTGCGATTTAATAACGTAGATTTTAAGACCTTGTATTATATCTGCGTACGTGTGCCTGGATGCTGAATGGAAAGCATCTAAATGACGTATAGTTTAGTGCATTATTACATTTTTTTTTTTTTATCATGTTGGCCTCTAAATACAACGGCTCATCAGTCACCACAGACGCCCTCCTCCTCCTCCCACTTTAAACAATGGGCTTGAACTGACAAAGCCAGAGGCAGTTGATTTCAGGGATATTAAGGCCTTGTTCAAACCAACAGAAAATTATAATAATAAAAATCATTATTTTACTTAATTTGCATTTTCCAATTTTGATGTGTGTATTTGTTTTCTCAAATGTGATTAAAACAATAATTGGAGGTAGTCTGCATTACAGATTTATCAGGCCAATTTTAGACTGTTTTGTAAGAATTTAAATGTCGACAATGACATGACATGACAATTCTTCTGTACTGCACCACAAATAACAATCCATCACACTAAAGAGGGGCTATATGTTAAAAAGGTATGTACGGTAGGCTCACAGTAATAGGATGATTGATTAGAATAATGACAATGGATTCATATGTATTTGATCTGCAGTGTGTTAACACATTTTTGTTCATAAAATGAATTAATTAGGCCAATTTTAGACTGTTGTGTAAGAATTGAAATGTTGGAAATGACATGAAAATCCATCACATTAAAGCGGGGATATATCTTAAAAAGGTGTGTAGTCACAGTAATAGGATAATTAATTAGAATAATGACAATGGATTCATGTGTATTTGATCTGCAGTGTTAATGTATGTACTGTTGTGTAAGAATTGAAATGTGGGAAATGACGTGAAAATCCATCACACTAAAGCGGAGATATATCCTAAAAAGGTGTGTAGTCACAGTAATTGAAATATTACATTATTGATAGGAATATTTGAAATTTGAAAAAAGTGTAGCATTTAGAAAAACAGTTTTTTATAAATTGCTTTTATTGAAAATATATGCAGCAAGGGCTGCAACTAACGATTATTTTCATAGTCGGATAATCTGTTCATTATTTCCCAATTAATCTGCCTGTTTGGTTCGTAAAATGTCAGAAAATGCTGAAAAATTTGAAGTATTGAAAGAAAGAAAAACAACAACGCTCAAACCGATCAATCATTAATCACAATAATTGGTGAATAATTGTCGAGTGTGGCTTTGCAGCCCTATACTGTCACAAGTTTTGTTCAATAATCTGCAACTGTGTGTATCATTTGGTATTGTAAACCTGTATTTATATATTTATAACAGATAAAGTGGAAAAAAGAAGTGGCATCGGCCAAAAAAAACGATGACGTCAAAACAGGTGGGGAGGCAGAATGATGCATTCACTCAACAACATGTGAAGTACACACTAATCTCCTGCCAGAGTATGACGATGTGATTGTTCAGAGAGTGACTTAACGCATCTCTGTTTTTTGTTTTTTTCACTGTATTCACGTTTAAAAGTTGCGTTAGAAACGTGGGTTACGCCTACATCTTCACCTAAGCGACCCACGCTGATAGGTTGGTTATGTCTGGACTGCAGCTGCTTGAAATGCTCATACATTTACATTGTCTTTGTTTTGACACAAAAAAAAATCTAAATCATGATAATCTCACATTTCAACAAATCACTATTTTAAGGCACATTAAAAAAAAATCCCTCTGGTTTGAAACAGATATTCCCTCAACACTGCATGACTGGACTTGGTTGAAGTTCACTCAAAACATGTTTTTTTATTATTACTTTGTGTTTAGAAAATCAAGATGGCGAAGGATCCAAAGAAGCCGAGGGGCAAAATGTCCTCGTACGCCTACTTTGTTCAGACATGTCGTGAAGAGCATAAGAAGAAACATCCGGAAGCTTCTGTCAACTTCTCAGAGTTCTCCAAGAAATGCTCTGAGCGGTGGAAGGTAAAATGAATCACTTTCATCTTCAAATCCAAATATTTTCTTTCTTTATTTCTCTTGGTAAAAGCAAACAAAAAATTATCTTTCCCCAAAGACTATGTCACAAAAGGAGAAAGGCAAGTTTGAAGACATGGCCAAACTGGATAAGGTGCGTTTCGAGAGGGAAATGAAGACCTATATTCCCCCTAAGGGCCAGAAGAAGAAGCGCTTCAAGGACCCCAACGCACCCAAGAGACCACCGTATGTACCGTCGGCAACTTCTTTCCAATCAATTAAGTCTTAAGGTTTATTATATTAGCTTAAAACATATATTTTCTCTCCACAGGTCGGCCTTCTTCATTTTCTGTGGAGATTTTCGCCCCAAGGTCAAAAGTGAGCATCCCGGACTCTCCATCGGGGACACGGCGAAGAAGCTGGGAGAGATGTGGAACGGCACGTCTGCAGAGGACAAGCAGCCGTACGAGCGGAAAGCTGCCAAGCTGAAGGAGAAATACGACAAGGTGAACCTTTCGTCGCGTAAACAGAGCTTCAAACAAACGTGTTTTACTCTCCTAAGGGGGGGTTTGGGAATTCACTTCCTTCTTACGTTTTTTTTTCCCGCAGGATATCGTTGCGTACCGCACAAAGGGCAAAGTGGATTCAGCGTCAGCTAAACCAGAGGAGGAGGATGAGGAGGAGGACGACGACGAGGGAGAGGACGACGACGACGACGACGAGGACGACGACGACGAGTAGACTGCAACGATGATGATGACGATGGAGCCTCCCCAAGTTTTGATTTTTGCCATATAATCCTAATATACTCGATTCACCATTATGAAACAGAAGTTGATTGAACAAGAACATGTGTATATTTAATGTTTTTATGATGTACAGTGTTACGCCCCGCCTCCCCCACTTTATTTTGTAAAGTTAACACTACATATCTTAAGTTTGCAATTTTCTTTTCTAGTGGTAGTTCTTTATCCCAGCCATATTCCGTAACTATTTAGGAGGACTATGAATCGTTAAGAAAGTAAGTAGTCTATAAGTGTCGCAACTCAAAAATGAGATTTCTGAGTTGTTTAAGTGTATTTTTCTTTGTTTTGAGAAATATTTTTTTATGTGCCGTCCCAATGTCTTTTTATTGTTCTTTGAATACCACTCTAATATCAAATGCAGCTGTCGACATTAAAGAATGTCTTCAATAAAGGTCGTTTTTTTTTTTTCTAAAGGCGTTCTGAGTTTTTATTCCTTCTCATGTACAACATTGATGGAATTACGTACCCGATTGATCGGAAACAGCGGAAGTGTTGTATTGTGTTACAGCAGACGTGTAACAAAATATGAAATGTAAACCAATGAAATAGAAAACATGCATGTAAATCTAAGCATATAATAGATTATACATGTATTTAGCTTTTTCTCGGAAGTAATAAGACAACAGTTATTAAAAACAAGGCAATAAAAACAGTAATTAAAAAAGATTGTCTTAAAATTAAACAGGCAAGCACGCGCATTCGCTGTAATGAAATTACCCTCTTGTCTCATTTTACACAAAACAATGAAACTGTTATATGAATAATAGAATTTTAATAGAATTTGACTAACAATAAAAAGTAGAAGAAATTGAAGCTAAAATAACAAAACACAAAAAATACCTTAAATAAGTGGTAACTGGAGTGAAGTAAATATAGCTGTAATAAATAATTTTCTAAGTGTGTTAAGGCTCATTTGTCTTTGCAGAGCCCTCATTATTTACCGAGCAATACAATTCTATATTGAGCTTCAACACACCAGCGGCTATTTATATAATATATAAAATAGCAGTATATATATATATAACCCAGAAGGAGGCGCCATAACAAAGTCAGATTGATGTTTGCATAATCATTTGTACAGTAAAAGCAGTTTACAAAAATACAAATAATGCTTAAGTTCAGAATCAGGAATTAATTTAGTTTTATAAGGAGAACACATTTTAAATCAATATGTCATGATCAATAGAGCATCAAACACTGGCAGTCTTTTGGGTTTGTTCTGAGGCTTATCAGGAAGTTGTAACATGCAGAACAGCCACTAGGTGGCGACCCTGCTAAAAATAACTATTTGAATGGAAGTCTATTGGAAAATTAGCTTTTACTTTTTAATAAACTGTTCACTTAATTAGGTACACCTGTTCAACTGTGTATTAATGCATGTAATCAGCCAATCACATGACAGCTGCTTCATGAATTAATGAATTTAGACACGTAGATAAGGTCAAGACGAGCTGCTGAAGTTTAAACCGAGCATCAGAATAAGGGAAAAACATGGCCATGGTTGTTGATCTGACTAGTATTTGAGAAACTACTGATCTGTTTTGATTTTAATGCACGACCATTTCATGGATTTACAGATCTTGATGTCAAAGGTCAAGAAAATGACTGGTTTTAGATGAGAGAAAGGCAACAGTTACTTAAATGTGTTAAAACAGGGGTCTCAACCTGGCGGCCCCCCCAATCGATTACATATCATGTTATAATGAAAACATGGCCCACGACCTCACTGTCTTTTATACACAGTGTGTAGCTGAGGCACAGCTGCCAGCGAGGTGATAGAATATCATTTTTGTTTGCTAGCAATGTTTTTATAACAGTAATAATAAGACATTTGGTCATAATTATCCCATTATTAAATGTATCATATACAACATTCAGTTACATGTATAAATACACTTGTTAGGGCCCGAGCCACAAATGGCAGTGACCGAAACGGCTCCTGGCACAAATTTTAACTACAGTTGTTCACAATTTTATTGATGTAATTTAAAATAAATGTCTGTTTTTGATATTAATACGCTAATTTTGCATCATAAATAGTATTATTAAGTATACCTGTGATATCATATTTCGAGGCCGGCCCCCTCTTGACCACAATAGATATGCATTGGCCCCCAGGTCCTTTGAGTTTGAGACCCCTGTGTTAAAACTAACATATGAACAGAGGCGCAGCTTGTGAACAGGCAAGGCAGGCAACTGCTTGGGGCCCCGAGCTGATAGGGGGCCCTCGACACTCGGAGCCTGAGGGCTGTTTTTACTGAAATGTCCAGTGACCAGCCGCCTCCCCGTCCCCCTTAAACAACAATGGGCGATTTGCAATGACATCTCAGTAGGAAACCTCCCTAAAGGGGCCCCACCTCACTTTAACCTGTGTGAAGTTATTGTTCTGCAAGTTGGAAAATGAAGAGGATTATTTACAGTGTAATGCATATCTTTTTTTACTGTTTATATATGTTTTTTTCAGTTATTTACAGTATTTTATTGTTCTATATATTTATATTGTTTTATAATGTGGGTTCTTTACAGTGTAATACTTATATTTTCACATACTTTTTAATTACAAGGTTTTTCCATGTTATTTCATTCATTTTGAAAAAAAATATTTTGAACTCATATTTTTCATTGGTGTCAGATTATTTATAACATAACGGTGAAGGTCCCCCTGGGAATTTTTGCTCAGGGCCCCTACAGACTCTAGAATCGCCTCTGCCCTGTGTTAAAACTAACGTATGAAGAAGTTCAACTCTAAGAAAACCACACCTGCCACTTTAATATATGTCCCTAATAAAGTGGCCAGTGTGTGTATTATTAACGATTATTCAGGTAATAACCAGTGACACACAGCAGCACAAATCAGAAAAAAATAAATATTTTGGCTTTTGCTGAATCCTGACTGTTGGCTGAGCTGCACTGACCAAAGTAATAAAATGAAGTCTTCCAACAAAAAGGACTTTGTGCGTTTTCTTCCCCTGTGAGTGCAGGGACAGATCCTTTGTGATCCTTGCATGGGATAGATTTCCCTTTTGCCTGTAACCAGAGCCACGGTGGCCTCACAGTCACTTAAAGGCAGGTTTTTTCACGTCCATTTATCAGAGCGTTCTCAGCAACATTTGTCCTTTAACCAACACAAAGAAACGTCCTCGTAGAAAAGAGTGTTTTCTCTTCCCCGTGTAGCAACACGCAACACATTAGCATATTTTTTTAGCTCTTGAATCGATCTATCTTTATTTATCACTTTTTCATACAAATAAAATGTAAAACATACATACACCCACATCAGTTTATACTTTACAACTTAAACATGGCCTGTTTTATATGTATATACATGTACATTATACATTATATAATCAATACTATTCTAACCTGAGTGCTACATGTTAACTGCTCCAATGAGACAGACAGACACAAAGATAGACAGGTCGCAAGCTAGTGATAGCTAGCTCGATATATAGCTTGTTCGCTAGCTAGTGAAGCTAGCAATAGATAGATAGATAGATAGATAGATAGATAGATAGATAGATAGATAGATAGATAGATAGATAGATAGATAGATTATGTTAATTAATAATGGGTAGTTTGTAAAGCACTTTGGATGTCGAAAAAAGCTCTCTAGAAATGTAATGACTAATAATAATAATAATAATAATAAAAGTATTTTATGACTCTGCTTTTTGTCATCAAATATAATTAATTATATTATAATTATTAATTATTATTCATACATATAATAATTTCCCATTGACACTGCTTCACTGACAACCTGAGATACTGTGTTTATATTGTGTGCTACAGCAGTCGGCTGCGGTTTGAGACCAGTGTGTGTATTGTTTTCTCTCCTTTCACACATGAAATGAACGCCTCACAGTCTCTGAATGAATGAATGAATGAATGAATGAATCCTTCCTCTGACAGGCTCCCTGTGGGGTTTTACCTTCACTGCAGGCAGACGCTCAATGCGTCCATTTCATCACACCCTGCAACGTCAGCAGCCAAAAATCCATGGAGAGAATACAAAACAGTGATTCAGCAAAGCACAGTGAATTATTGAATAATTTGCTCACTCCTTTGTTTGTCACATTCCTGAAATGTTGTCTTGTTTATACACAAACACTTTGTTTGTGTTGTTTTTCTATCATGATACAGCATGTTTTAGTGATAAAAAAAGAACATGTAACAACGACAACAAAAAAAACAGTTGCATTTGTTGGATTTTTTTTTTCTGCTGCAGGATTTGCATGGAGTGATGTCAAAGGGGGCGTGGCCAGTTACAAGGCTGAGGAATCACTATGGATACAGCTTTTATAGTTTTCCATTTGTTGCACTTGTTTGGAGGTCATGCTGTGCACTTTCTGAGGTTTTTTCTGATGCCATTTCTGTTTTGTTGTGACAAATTCTTTTTGAAGAAGTAAAACGCTGTCATGGAACCGAATGGAAAATATATAATTTTCACATTTAACTTTTTGGTAAGTTGACCGGTTGGTGCTTATGTTGCAGCAGTGAGTGCATTTATAATCTTGATTTAATGACATTTTAAAGGGGTAGTTCAGGACGTATTGTCAACGATGGCTTCACTGAGAGTGCATCACAATATCTGTGAAGCAGCCTGGGATGTGGATGCTCACTGATCGCATGGCTGCTGGCAGGGATAAAAAAAATAATAATCTGATTTTAGTCTCTTAACTAAAGGCTCACCTTATATGCAGGCTTCTTTATCTCTGTTACAACTGTCTGTTTATTTTAAGCTTGAGACTGAAGTTTGTAGACAGCTAAATCCCTAACACCAAAGGCCATAGAGAAAATCATTGATTTCAGCTCACAGGGAAACAGGAGCTGCCTCGCTTGGTAAGTTTGTGTCACCGAGGTAATCCGAACAGAGGATTTAAAACACCAAAAATCACAAAATAATACATTTTGAGGTTAGCGATCAGTGGATCAGTATCTTTTGTGCAGTGATGTAAAATCTCTTTGTGCGAGGAGTGAGCGATTAACAAACTTCATTTTTCAGCTGCAAAAGACCTTTTAATTCAGGTGTGTCAAACACATTTTCACTGAGGGCCACATCAGCATAATGGTTACCCTCAAAGGGCCAGGTGTCATTTAATCGTCATACAGTATAAATGTAACTAAATGTAAAAAAAAAGTGAACTACTCCATAACATATTGCTAAATAACTTTCTGTATTTATTACTTATTCAAGTTACAAATATTATGCATTATAGATGTAATCCGTTCAACTATGGTGTTTTTTGACAAACTAACAGTTTAGCCATGCATTGTGGGAAATGTAGTTTATGGTCAACACACACCTTAAAGCAGCATAGATCTGTTTTAACACAGATTTAAGACCAATTAATCACTCGCGGGCCACATAAAATGATGTGGCGGGCCACATCTGGCCCCCGGGCCTTGAGTTTGACACATGCATTTTAATTTATTCGCATTATGAGGAAGTGGGTAACATTAGTATTCGCTTCTCTCCCTGCTGGCAGCCATGTCATCAGTGAGAGTAAACGTCCGGGTCTCAGAATTGGAAAATGGAAATTGGCGGTGAGCTCGTCACCGCTCTTGGGCGAAATTAGTTTAAAAAATGCGTCAACACCTCGTGCAACCACACTTCACAAAAACCTGAGCTATACCTTTAAGGTTTCAGCACATTTGGGTACTTCAATATGTGCCGATTATACTTTTTTTTTTTTTTTCACCCTGAGAAGAAACAGAAGTAATTTCTTTCTTTTTTTGGGGGGGGGGGGTTGCTCCTCAGGTGTTTAATTCTGCATCTTCTCATAAATCCTCATCTGGAAGCACAGAGAACGTGAGCAGTGAGTCTAAGTTTGTCGATATCGTCTCGGGGCAGCACGTGCTTCCCGCCTGGTCTCGCACATCTGTCGATGCTGGGCCTGAGTCTGACGCAGCCAGCCTGCGCTCTCCAAACAGATGGAGAACACAGATGGTTTTCTCCAAGAGCGTTTATTCGTTTCCAGTAAAAGAAGACACAGTACCAGGTTAGTCGGCCGTGCAGTGACGCCTTCCTTCCTTCCTTCCTTCTTTCCTTGTGTAAATTAGGCACAAACACTTGGCAGAAAACGTTACAAATAAATATATGCAACAGTGACCTCTACAGTTAATTCAAAACGTTGCATGGTCACCACGTTCTCTGAAAAGCCAGAATAATGATCTCACTGATTCTCAGCGTATACCCTTAAGCAGTTTGGTTGATTTTAGTGCATCAGCAACAGGCGGAGATTGCAAATTAAAAGTGTGTTTGCTTTTGTTCAGATGTGGAGAATTATCACAGCATAAACGCAGCATCACGGAGCACAAAGATAGTGTTTAAGTTAAATATTGACCGATGTTATCACGATATTTAAAGGTGCATTATGTAATAAATCTAAATCAACTGGCCATGAAATCCTCCTATTATGTCACAGAGACTCAGGAATAATGTTCATATAACAAACTGAACTCACCAACAACAACAGTACAGACAAAATATAGAAATAAAATAATAAAAAATATATATTTTGCAGACTGCAAATCATGTTTATGTTTTGAAATCATGTTTTGCCATGTGGCGCCACCTACCGCCGTCTACCAATCATTGCAGTCAGTAGAGTCTCAGCTGCCGAGCAACCACAGGTTGCCAGTTACGTCAGAAAACGGTCTGATGACACATCATGGTAATTTTATGCCTTAATATAATCAATACTATAGTATTTATAATTTGTAGGATTAAGACATTCTTTCTGCGTTTGATAATGTTCCTAAAATCACACAGTAATCATGTGTTCTGGCCCATGTTGACACACAGGAACAGTTGTGGGAAAGGTGGAGGCAGAGTCCCAGGCTCTCACGCCTATCACCTACTCAGTGCAGGAGGACGACGGCGAGAACCTGTTCCTCCTCAGCCCTCTCTCGGGAGAGTTCCTATTATCCCGCGGCCTGGATTACGAAGCACAGAGGTTCTACATTCTCACAGTGGTGCTGCAGCAGGGGGGTCTGCAGGTATCCAGTGTCAGGGTTTACTTCAGTGTCCTGAATGTCAACGACAACCCCCCAGTTTTCAGCCGGGATAACTTCTCTGCGTCGGTGCTGGAAGACGCGCGGGTTGGCACTTGTTTCCTGTCTTTGAACGTGTCAGACAAAGATGAGGGTAAGTCCACTAGATAAGACGGTGCAAGTACAAAAAAATGACGAAACGCAAACAAAATAGTTTTTAGTTCATCAATAGATAGAGGTCGTTTCATAGCAGCTGCTCGTCCTGCAGCCTTCGTTCACAAAAGACTCCAGAGAGGGATTTATAAGTCTGTGCGATTAAATCCACTTTTTACAGTTTAGCCAAACGCTAATAAGTGTGATACATAAACACAAGCACCTTCTGTATGAGTCATAACAGAACAGATGGACCAACAAAGAGACTGAGGAGCAACGACAAAAAATCCAGGCAGAGAAGGGAATTAGGATTAAGACAGGAAGTAAATCTCAAGGAAGAAACTACAATATCAAAAAAGGTAGAAGTAATTCAATTTCATGTTTTCACTGCAGTAAATCTTGACCAGACACAGTGTAAAAAGTGTTCAATAAATCAAACTAATAATAATAAAAGATATGTGAAGTATAAAACAATAACTGAAAAAGGAACATGCAACAGACACAAGGGAGCACAGAGACTAAATACACTCAGGAAGCAGCTGAGACAAATAAGACTCAGGTGAATCACATTAGGGCGGGGCAGGCAATCAACAGGGAAGGCAGGACAGGAAGTCAGGAAGAATTACAAAATAAAACAGGAACCCAGATACAGCGCACTAAAAAGTCGAAATATCCAAGGGTCGTGACACGAGAAAGAAACTACAACATAAAACAGGAAACTGTAATAAACAAACCTGATACATGAGAAAATAAAAAAAAACATAAATACAACAAAATAATTAAGATTATTAAGAATTTAATGTAATCATAAATTGCATTATAACCTCATATAAATACCTCAAACCGTTCCATCATTTGACAATACCAAAGTATCAATAATCACCTTCACAAATGATACCACTTTATTTTATGTTAGTTTGTAACTTTGCATTAGAATGGCTGGGAATGCTAAATGCTAAAAATGCAAAAAATGCTAATGCAGCTGCTATCATTAATGAAAACAAAACAACTTGTGTAACACTTTTGCCAACAATTTCTTTAGGTTAGTAATGAGAGCATATCTGATAATTACCATATTATTAGGTTGAAATCAATTCACGCTACACATTTTCCATTGCGTATTACCATGTTGTTCCTGTTACTATCTAAAATGTTTCCCTTTTTTCTCCAACAGGTGACAGTGGAGAGCTGAAACTCACAGTGCTCGATGGGGACAAAGAGACACTTTTCTTCATCAACTCAGCTGGTCGTTTGTGTCTCAACAAAGAGTTGGACAGAGAGAGACAGTCCTCGTACAATCTGACCGTGGCAGCTCACGACTGTGTCCAGCAGATGGCGTCCTCGCAGCTCACCGGCACCGCACGCCTCACCGTGCTCGTCCTCGACGTCAATGACAACGCTCCGGTGTTCGTGTCGGCCAAAAGTGTCAGCGCACCAGAGGACACTGCCGTCGGCGCTGTTGTGACGACCGTACATGCTGAGGATGAGGACGCCGGGTCCAACGGGGACGTCTTATATTATTTAATTGGCTCCTCTAGTGGCACATTCAGCATCGGTGACAGGAGTGGACGCGTCATCCTGGAGGAGACATTAGATAGAGAACACGTGGAAACTCTGACTATTACTATAACCGCCATGGACAGAGGCTCACCCAGCATGGAGACCACTATGAATCTCACGGTGCACGTCAAGGACGCAAACGACCACGACCCCAAGTTCTCACAAGACGTCTACACGCTGACAGTGAGAGAGGATGTCCCCAGAGGGACGAGCTTGTTCCAGGTTCAGGCCCATGATCGAGACGACGGGCCAAACGGACAAGTGCGCTACGTGCTGAACCAGACCAGTCCGTTTATGGTGGACGCAGTTCGAGGTGTAGTAACAGTTATGGGGAAGCTGGACAGAGAGAGGGACTCAAACTACGACCTGGTGATAAACGCCGTGGATCGGGGAAACGTACCCAGATCTGCTGTGGCTGCTTTCAGAGTCACAGTGTTGGACGTTAATGACTTTGTGCCCCGGTTTTCTCCTGAGACGCTGATCCTACACGTGCTGGAGAATGAGGAGGAGCCGTCTCTGCTGACACACCAGGTGCTTCTGCAGCTCATTTAACTGAGGGCCAATTCCAATTCCTATCTTAACCCTCAAGCTCAACCCTTAATTTTAACCGGCCCTCAAAACCAAGTGTTGAGGGTTATTTTGTCACTTGTCAGAAATGTGACACCCCTTAAATGCAGATACGTCTTCAGACTGTGGGGGGCAGAATAACGCGAAAGCTGCGTCTGGTCTGTCAACTCCAAAAAAGAAGAAGAAGAAGAACACATTTACGTCACAATTGTTTTTTACGATCCTTTTGTCAGTCAAGTTATTAGGTTGTCAGTTAGTTATAAGATGATACTCATACAAATATTCAGCTGACAGTTACCACACACCACGGCTTATTGAAAAGTAAACGATAGCAAACGCTCGTCCGCACCGGCCGGCTATTGACAAAAGATCATAAAATAAAAATAAATGTTACGCAACAATGACGTAAGTAATCCATAATTTGGGCCTAAACTAAGATAATACAATAGTTTTCATATTTTTTACATCTCTATTAACAAAGAAAATACTTAATTTGTATCGCACTCGCTTTGCTGCTTTCGACGCCATCTTTCTTATGTGAAAACATGCAATGCATTCTGGGTAGCCCTTGCTCCCAAGGGTGGTCTCGGAACCCTAACCCTAACCCGAGGGCGATAAAGCCCTTAAACTTGCCCCTCAACTTAATTTTTCTGAACATTTTTGAGACTGAGGGTTAAGATTGAGAGTTAAGCAAGGAATTGGAATTCACCCTGAATGTAGTTATACTTTGACTCCTTACGTTGTTTTATTTTTTTGACCAGCTTTCAGCTTTGGATGAAGATTTGGGGGTCAACAGCCATCTTTCTTATTCCATACAGAATGGTAACAGGGACGGGTCATTCTCCATCACCCCTAATGGCACCTTTCAGATCTTACACAGCCTGGACAGAGAAAAGGAATCACTATACATCATAACTATTACTGCAGTTGATTCAGGTAACTCAACTCAACTCCATTCAATTTAATTTATAGAGCGCTTTAAAAACACCCACAAAGGCTCTATGCCCCTGAGCTTCTGCTTAGACCTTGGTCAATATCAATCCAAGGCTTGGATCCTCACAAGGAGATGGCTCCGTCGGCAGGTTGATGATTTATTCCCACTCCTGGTTTAAGCCTAACCCTAACTCTAATCAGCCTCGGTCGAACCAGTATTCAAACTGGTGACCTTCTTGCTTCTGGTCGTGACTTTGTTGAAGTGTGTTCCATTTCTCAAAACTGTAACTTTTAGCATTTTTAAATGATAAGAAGTGCCTGTTTCTCAATATAAAGGTGTATAAAGGTCTCGTCTAGCCCCGGCAACATTCACATGCTGTGTTTGAAGTTGGACTTTAACTGAAATGTCCACAAAAGGTTTCAGTTGTGAATTCTACATCCCAAAAAAACCAATGATTTGATAAGATAAATGCTTCTTGTTCCCATCTGTTCCAACACAAACTCTCCCTATCAAGCATTTTGATCTTCAATGTCCCGTTTTTATTTTCAAGGGTTGCCACCATTAACAGGAACTCTTACGGTGCATGTCATTGTGGATGATGTGAATGATCACAGCCCAGAGTTTACTGAGGAAGTCTACAACACCATTGTCTACGAGGACAGTCCACCAGGAACGGTGTTTGCCATGATAACAGCGTCTGACCACGATGAAGGACTCAACAGTGAAATAAGGTAAACAGAACTTAAGGGGATAGTTGTGGATAGTTGTTGTTTGTGGAAAGTCACAAAGTCAAACAAAAACGAATATGGCCAGATAACAGGATGTTCACCCAATAATGTTAATGTTTATTAGGGTAGCTTAAATGGCTATATGGCTAGCTTAAATGGCTATATGGTAGACCACAGCACCCGTGCTTGGGGTCTACAAAAAGTATGACAGCATCATTACTTTAAAAAACTTGAACTATATCAATAAAATTGGAGATCAGTGTTTTGGGGCTATTTACACCATACCATTTAAAGATATTGCTTAACCCATTATGGTACTACTCAATTTGGTCGACTAACCCTGCAAAGCAGGTTTATTATGAACAGACGTCTCAACCGTTTGAGGCCTGTATCTGAAATACTGTAGGGTCTATTTTCACGTTATTGTTATCATAAGTAAACAAAATAAAATAAAATAAATGCTTTTGCATTTTTCTTGATGCGTACCTTAAAGGGTTAACTCTTGTTTTGTTCTGTACAATTGCCTCTATGCTGCTATGTATGGCTTATTACCACAATACAGTGCAAAACACTGATAGAGAATGGACTATTTTCCCCCTACAGATATTTCACGGATAACGCTGACATACCTTTTGCCGTTGAGGAAACATCTGGAGAGTTGCTTACGACCGATGTCTTGGACAGGGAGACATTAGCCATCTATAATTTGACAGTAATAGGCAGCGACAAACATCCCACGCAGCCTCTGTCGAGCTCAGTGCTCGTCACTGTGATTATTGGAGACATTAATGACCACTGGCCTCAGTTTACAAACAGTCCCTATGTGGCACATGTGCCCTCTGAAATGCCTCCAGGTGAGTGCTTTGTGTAATTATGTGTATAAAACATTGAACATTGAAAAAGTACATTCAACCCTTGTGTCAACCCCTCCCCCCCACAGGCGCCATCGTTTGTGCCGTGAGTGCAACCGACGAAGACACAGAGATGAACGCAGATCTCCATTATTCACTTTCTGGACCAAGTTCAGATCTGTTTTACATTGACCCATACAGCGGCACTGTGTTCACCTCAAGAGCTCTGCTGAGAACAGACGATCTCATGGTCAACATGCAAGTGGAAGATGCCGAAGAAAACCCCAAATCTGACACTACGACCATGAGTGTCAGGTTTCAAAATGTCTCTGACTTCCCACAGATGAATGTGGACGTTCTGAGTTATTCCCTCTCTGAGGACGAGGCAGTAGGAACATTAGTCGCCTTGGTCTCTGCTGTGAGTTTCAGAGCCAAACCTGTCTCTTTCTATTTAGCTTCTGGAAACTACGAAGATGTGTTCCACGTGGACCAAATCAGTGGAGTGCTGGTCGTGGAGAAGCCTCTGGATTATGAGAACAAAAAAGAGTTCACTTTGCTGCTGGAAGCCAGAGACTCCGGGTCGCCTCCGTTCTCATCGTTTGCGGAAATTCGCGTAAACGTCAGTGACGTCAACGACAACTTCCCACAGTTTACGGAAGCTGAGTACAGGTGTGAGGTTTTTGAGAACTCCCCGCCGTCGTGGGTTTGCGACATTCTAGCGATCGATGCCGACTCTGGCAGTTACGGCACAGTGTGGTACGACATAGCAGAAGGAAATGACGATCATTTTTTCACACTTGACCCTGAAAATGGTTTATTGAGCACCACTGTCAGTCTAGACAGAGAAAACATCCCTGAATTCACTTTGATCGTTGAAGCTGCAGAGATAGATAATCCTCTTTATAAAGACAGAGCAACTGTTATCATTGCTGTTCTGGACAGGAATGACAACCCACCTTGGTTTGCACATATTTTTCTTGCAGAGGTACCTGAGGATGCCCCGGTCGGTCACACAGTCGTAAAAGTCACCTCAACTGATGATGACACTAGTCCTAATGCAGTTGTTAATTACTCTATCACTGACCAAAGTGATAATATGGCATTTAATATCGACTTTAACACAGGCTACATCCAAGTTGAAAGACCTCTGGACAGAGAGTTGCAGGACCATTATGTCCTGAGGGTAAACGCTAACGATTCAGCGTGGAGCATAAGCACAGACGTCACTATCATCGTTACAGATGTTAACGATAATAGACCAGTGTTTTCCAATCATTTGTACAACACTGTCCTCCCTGAAACAAAAGATCAAGAGGTTTTTGTGTTGCAGGTTGTTGCGACAGATGCAGATATGGGGCAGAACGGTGAGATTTTATACATTATCCAACCTCCAATCGAGGAGTTTTGGGTGAGTGCTTCTTTTGGTGAAATCTATACCAAGCAGCCATTAATGTTACAAACATTACCGTTTGAAGTCTACCAGTTTACTGTCACTGCTTTTGATTGTGGCAGTGCTCCCCTTTACAGTAACACCACGGTCTCCATAAGATTAGAACCGTATAACCACAACCCACCAACGTTTCTGCCTCTACAGCCTCTGATTGTGATCCCGTATCACGTGGCTGTGGCAACTGAGGTGGTCCAGTTCACAGCAGTAGATTTGGATGTCAGTAATTGCAGCGCTGGTATCCAATACTCTTTGAATGGAGGCAATGCATCCGATTTCTTCTGGATCCAAGCCGACGACGGGAAAGTCCTGTTAAAGCAAAGTTTGACAGAGAGCATAAACTCATTTCTCACTTTAATAGTTGTAGCAAAAGACCAGGGCATTCCACCTTTATCTTCACAGACTCACGTCACTTTTGAGATTACAGGGAGGAATCAATATTCTCCAAGCTTCAGAGAGCCAAACGTCACTTTCTCCATTCCTGAGGACTTACCAGCAGGATCTGTTATTGGGAGAATCCAAGCAGAAGATGATGACTATGGTCCCAATGGTGTGATCACGTACTGCATCATCCCAGAAAATTCACCGTTACTATTCTCTGTAGGAGAAGCCTCTGGGTTGCTAACACTGACCAAAGAGCTTGACTTTGAAAGAGAAGTTATTTACCATCTTCAAATCAAAGCCGTAGATGGTGGCTGGATGTCAAAAACAGGCATGTTGAATGTTACAATTGTGGTGATGGATGTGAACGACAATCCCCCGGTGCTATCGTCTTCAGAGTTTCTCACGTCAGTGCCTGAAAACTCAGAAATTGGAACAAATGTCTTAGATGTGAACGCTTCAGATGCTGACTCAGGCCCAAACGCACAAATAGTCTACTCCCTCATTGCAGGTCATGTGGATAAATTTGCCATTGACCCAAGGAGTGGCACAATCACCACTTTGGATGTCTTTGATTATGAGCAAGAGCAGATCTTTGACGTGACAGTCAAAGCTTCTAATATTGGGGGTCATAATTTGTTTACTTTGGCTCACGTTGTCATCCAGATCTTGGACATCAACGAGTTCACACCTGCGTTCACAAAGACGGTGTTTAACTTTTCAGTCTTTAAAAATGTGCCTGTTGGAACCGTTGTGGGAACGATAACAGCCACAGATGAAGACCAAGGCCCTGAAGGTCGGGTGTTTTACCTCATGTTTGGCCAAAATAAACACATGGGCTTTAACATTGACAAACTCTCTGGAGAAATCTACACAACTGGCAGTTTGAGGAAACATAGCAACAGTGATATAGCTTTAAAACTTCTGGCGAAGAACTCCGGCGTCATCACCGGTGTGGATGTAGATGAAACTTTGGTCCACATCAGTGTGTTCGACACTAACGATGCACCCGTGTTCACCTCTGTGATTTATTTGGCAAATGTGACAGAGGACAGCCCTGTGGGGACATCTGTGATAACAGTTAGTGCTCTGGATCAGGACTCCATCTTGGACTGGAACCGTGTCTTCTTCAGCATTGAAAATGGAAACAAAAACTCGTCTTTTGCCATTGAGCCACTGAGTGGCGTCATTTCAGTAAATTCTCCTCTTGACAGAGAAATTTTTGACGTTTATAACCTGACTGTTACGGCGACTGATAACGGCTCTCCACCAGCCACTGGCACGACCAACGTCCTCGTAGCTATTGGTGACATCAACGACAACACCCCCAAACTTACGTTAACCAAGGCTCAAGTGAAGGAAAATCAGCCTCAAGGTACCATCGTTACCAGGTTAAATGCATCCGATTTGGATGTTCCACCAAATCAGGGGCCTTATCTGTACTGGTTAGTAAACCCTTCGACAGATAGTGCTTTTTCACTCACCCCTGATGGAGTTTTATTCACAACAAGGCCTATTGATAGGGAACTAACGCCCATATATCGGATTCTGCTGGCTGTTAGAGACGCTGGGATTCCCGTGCTGTCATCCACAACAACGTTCCATATCCGGATAGTGGACGAAAACGACAACCCCTCACTGCCTAGGAATATCTTCATTGAGGTCAAATATTTTGGTAGTTCTTTCCAAGGCGGTATGCTCGGAAACGTCCACCCGGACGACCCGGATGAGGCCGATACATTTACCTGCGGTGTCAAAAGTGGGCCGCTGAACATGTTCACGATACCCAACGGCACGTGCGAGCTGTGGTCGTCGCCTTTTCAAGGAGAGGCTACGTTTAACGTCACCGTGGAAGCTACCGACCAGTTTCATGTGCCGGTGAACAACAGCATCTACGTGAAGTACAAAGGTTTCACGAACGCTTCTATAGACAGTTGTATTTTGTTCTACGTGTCATCATCGTCAATGGAAGAGTTTTTGTCGAGTAAGTATTTGAGGTTCGTGAAAGCTCTGGACAGTCTGTTTAACCAACAGGCCTCGAAGACGCACGTGTTTGGAATCAAACGTATCGGCAGTGAAATCCTTATGTTGGCCGCGGTGAAAAACTACAACGGCGAGTATCTGAGCAGAGAGGTGGCCAGCGGGATCTCTACTGCACACAAGAAACTACTGGAGTTTCAGAGCAGTGTCACGATATCTCACATCACCAGCGACCCGTGCCTCACCAGCCTTTGTCAGAACGGCGCGGCGTGTAACAAAAACATTTATATCAGCCAGCACGTTGCCGTGCTCGAAAGCCTCGGCGTGATCTTTGTGTCGCCGCAGAAGGAGGTTTTTAACTGCACCTGTCCCGCCGGCTTCAGCGGGACGCTGTGCGAAAATGACATTGACGAATGTGAGGTGAATCCCTGCGAAAATGAAGGCACGTGTGTGAATACGGCAGGAAGTTTCTACTGTCACTGTCAAAGTGGATTTTCTGGCTCTTTCTGCTCCACTGATAGAGAAAAATGCCTGGAGGTAAAATGCCAGAACGGGGGAACTTGTGTTCATAAACAGGATGGATATTACTGTCACTGTGCGCCTGGATTTGAAGGTAGATTTTTCTTTTATTATTATTATTTCAGGTTTTATATATTCAATTAAAGGACTTGGTGTGCATATGGTGTGATCTTTATTGTATTTCTCCAGGTGAAATGTGTGAGCAGATCATCAATCACTGTAAATCAAACTCCTGTTTCCAGGGAAACTGTGTCAACTCAGTGGCAGGATTCTCTTGTCATTGTCCCTTTGGTAAGAATATCTGAGAAATGTGTTTGCTGTCATGCAGCCACTGATATTTACATCAAAATGCATTGTAACATATTACATTTTTTTTACAAGATTGTTCATGTTATAATGTGATCTGTATTTTATTTGTGCAATAAACTTTGCACATTGCAATGTGTAACATATCACATTTTTTACAATAAAGGTTTCATGTGTGTTACAGTTTCTCAATAATGTTTTCACATTATAATAAGTAATAAGTATTATTTTGTTACAGTAAACTGGCATAATGTGATATGTATTACATTTTTACATGAAACCTGTCACGTTATAATTAAACCTTAAAATGTGAATGTATCCCTTCATTACATGAAATTGGTTTATTTTTATTTTTCTGGAGTCGCGTTGCCATAAAAAACAATCCTATTCCTTTTAAAGTATTTCATCTCTTTTTTAGGAGTCACTGGGGTGCACTGTGAGGAGAACAGTTATGGCTTCGAGGAACTGTCCTTTATGGAGTTTCCCCCATTAGACCGCAGGACTAATTTAATTTCTCTCGAGTTTGCAACAGTGCAGAGTAATTCCATGCTAATTTACAACCCGGGAGGATTGTCCAGCAGGGATTATTTTGCTCTGGAGATAGTGGAAGGCACCATACGTCTCTCCTACAACCTGGGCTCAGGACCAGTGAGACTGCAGACGAAAAAGCAAGTGGCAGATGGACATTTTCACAGCGTCTCTGTGAAGAGGATTGGCAATGTGAGTGTGAAACATGTCTGCATAAACACACAACCAATCGTATACTTTGTAGATGAGAAACTGGTGTAAAGCTTTGGGTCTTCAACAGATGGGTTCTCTACATGTGGACAACTGCACTGATGTTGAGAACAGCGGGTTTTGTTTTTCACAGAGCGATGGCAGCAGCTCAGAGAGGTCATACACAACGACTTTGTTCATAATCTCTATTTTCAGCCTTGAGTTTTATATTCATAATATACAACTTCTTTTTTAATCAGGACCTTGGATGTCAGCAACAGTAATATGACATTTGGAGGAATGAGGACTATTGAGTTTATTTCTCTGCAACCTGCTCAGATAAAAACCCATGACTTTGTTGGATGTATTCGAAACATTCACGTCAATGGCATCCAGCTCAGAGCGTCCAGCGCACTGGCAACATACAACATTCTTGAAAGGTAAGCTTCGAAAGGTTTTTACTAAAAAATCCATTGTCGTCATCTGCATATTCGGGTCTGGGTTGTGGAGGCAGCAGCCTCAGCAAGGAAGCCCAGACAGCCCTCTCTTCAGCCAATTGTGCCAGCTCCTCCAGGGGGATTCCAAGGCATTCCTAGGCAAACCAGGAGATATAATCCCTCCAGCCTGTCCTCGGTTGGCCACAAGGTCTCCTCCTGGAAGGACATGAAGTATCTCCCCAGGGAGGTGCCCTGGCGGCATCCTAACCAGTTGCTCCAAGCCACCTCAGCTGGCTCCTCTTGACGTGGAGGAGCAGCGGTTTTGTTGGCCCAGCTCCTCACTCTCAATCTCAACCTCAATCTTGTTCTTTCTGTGTTTCGGTCTTTTTTGGATTCTTTCGGTCCCAAAGCAAAATGGCAATAAGTGAGGGTTGGAACATAGGTCGTAAATCGAGAGCTTCCCCTTCTGACTTAGCTCCCTTTTCACCACAAAAGACCGGTTGAGCTGTGCGTGAACAAGAGAGAACAAATACTATACGTTCACTGGCCACTTTCATTGGAGAACAAATAAAGTGGCATCTGTTGTGGTTTTGTCCTGCCGTCGCCCATCTTCTTCAAAGTTCAACACATTGTGCGATATGAGATGAGTCTTCTGGTTACTTGTGTTTTGTGGCCATTTGAGTTACTATTCATCTTCTCCACGTCACAAGTGCCTTGAGCTGGTACAGTGGGTTCGAGGGGATATATTTAAAATTAAACACAATTTAAGTCTGTACATGTCAATACATGTTATTAAGTGGCTCTGTTGGAGTCAGTCGGTCATGAGTAAGTGTTATAACTTGTGTTTATTAAGGTGTCCTCGTGCAACAGTGTCACCGTGTCACAGTGACCCATGTAAAAATGGCGGCGTGTGCCGCGATGTCTGGTCTGACTTTGTCTGTGAGTGCAAGAGCCCTTTTATTGGAAGCAACTGTGCCACAGGTACGATAACATATATTATACTATGAACATTGAATATCTGAATCATATCTATCTTCCTTTGAAAGGCCTTGTTCGTTAATGTGTTACATTGTTAGAAATGACACTTTTTCTCGTTTTTTTAGCAGAAATGTCAGAAGACGTTGTTTTGCGATTCAGTGGGAACGACTACGTCGAGTATGTCATCAAGGAGAGGTTCAGAAGAGACTCCCTGCTCAAAGAGTCGCTCAGTGACAAAAACGAGGCGAACGACAATGACCAAACGGTGATGAGCGTCAAGTTTAGGACCAAAGACAGCGGAGCGTTAATGTTTGTTATCGGACAGACAGGATTCATAGTGTTGACGGTGAGTATGGAAATCCTTTAGATACACGTTGCATACAGTCTTCTTGTATTTAATGTTGAAAACGTAACCCTGTTTCTTTTCTGTCTCATTCAGATAAAAGACAGAAAGCCTTTGTGCCTCTTTAAAGAAACACAGTCCGGACACCTGTTGGAGTTGACTGTGGACGCCACGGTGGCTGACGGCCTCTGGCATGTCCTGTCCTTGTCCAGCCGTGGACACGTCATGTTTCTCGCTCTGGATGGAGAAGCAGTCTTGAACATCACTGACAGACGTGTGGATCTCACTCTGGCTCGTGTGGAAAAGATCGTTCTCGGTGCAGCTCTGACAGACGATGCAAAGCTCCAGCAGCCAGGTGAGATTTAGGGCCAATTCCAATTCCTATCTTAACCCTCAATCTTAACCCTCAAGCTCAACCCTTAATCTTAACTGGCCCTCAAAACCAAGTGTTGAGGGTTATTTTGTCACTTAGAAATGGGACACCCCTTAAATGCAAATACGTCTTCAGACTGTGGGGGGCAGAATAACACGAAAGCTGCGTCCAGTCTGTCAACTCCAAAAAAGAAGAAGAAAAACACATTTACGCCACGATTATTTATTTTACGATCCGTTTGTCAGTCAAGTTATTAGGTTGTCAGTTAGTTATAAGATGATACTCATACAAAAACCACAACCACGGACATATTCAGCTGACAGTTACCACACACCACGGCTAATGATTTTCATATTTTTTATATCTCTATTAACACAGAAAATACTTAATTTGTAGCATACTCGTTTCGCTGCTTTTCGGCGCCATCTTTGTTATGTGAAAACACGCAATGCATTCTGGGTAGCCCTTGCTCCCAAGGGTGGTCTCGGAAAATCTCAATATTGAGAGGGATACAGCCCTTAAACATGCCCCTCAACTTAATTTTTCTGAGAATCGGGACAGCACTTGCACTAGAGGGAGCGCGCGTTTTTGTGATTGAGGGTTAAGTAATTGGAATTCACCCTTAGTGCGGGTGCTTTGATACCGAGCTTGTTATTCTGAAACGTGATCTTCAATAGATGCAAAATTCTATTAACAGGTTTCTCTGGATGCCTGCAGGACTTCACTGTGACCAGTTACTCTCTGCCTGTCACTGGACACAGCGTGATGGTGGACATCAGGCCCAGCAGGTCTCTTATAATGTCCAGCTGTGTCTCTCCAGGTTTCTGCCTCCCTTCGCCCTGCTCCGACCATGACCCTGCCAGGAGACATTGTCTCTCTGGACAATGTCCAGACCAGTGGAGCTGTGGGCAGAACAGATCCTGCATCTGTTTACATGACCTCTCCGACTCCGCCTGCGATATCTGCATCTCCACGACAGGAAGCAGTGATCGGTGCTCTGAAAGGCAGGGCGGCGCGTCTCTGTGGCTCATCGCTGTGATCCTTCCACTGATCTCTGTCCTGGTTATTATCGGAATGTGTGTTGTCTTTTATAGAGTGAGGCGCCGCAATTCACATCGTCAAAGTCTGCCACAAAAGACAGAGGACGGGGCCAACAATGCGGCGTTCTGTTTTGATGACAACCGTCCTCTCACGAATGCTGCATCTGCTGGAAAAGAGAGGCACGAACACGAGCCGTCAAGTGCCGATCAGCAGAGAGCAAGTGTAGACTTGTACTCTGATGCCAGTCCTTCAAACATTCACCCACAGCCCAAGAGTGAGCTGGATTATTGTGAAGTCGGCAGCATTTCTAGTGTGTCTCGTTCAGACTCCGCCTCGCTGAAGCTCAGCTGTCACAAGCCCTTCTACGGCACCAAAGCTGATTCTAAACAGTGGCGGGATTTTAAGATGCTGTTGACAGGATTTCAGAAGAAAGATTCCAGCGAAGAGACAGCAAAACGTCCCCTTACACCTCGCGCCATGGCTTCTCCAGACAAGCAGCTGATTAGTAGGCTTCCTGCAGAGCAATCGCAGCTCACATCGCCTGCTTTCACGAAGACGGCTCCACAATCGCGGCTTCCAGAACCCGCGCAATGTCTCACATGGGCGGAAATCTGCAAACTAAATGCTCCCCTGGAGCAAAGCGCGCCAAGCGAATTTCTCCGCAGGGCTAAACCTGCCGCTTCTTCCACCGCCGCAATAACCGTCTCATCTGACAGCGAAACAGACAGCACGTTCACCTGCTCAGAGTCTGAGTACGGACAGTTCTCTGTCATCAAACATGGACAGGAACAGCAAGGCGTTTTGCCTGTGGGCACATTGTTCAAACACAACCGCTGCTCTGGTGCACGTCAACAGAAATACGACGGTCTGACCTCCAGTAAGTTTGAGCAATGGGAGAATATTTTAAATACGCATCTACCTTTTAGCAGCTACGTGCCTGTGTTTGAGGATATCGCTTGTTTACCTTTGGAAACCAGTCATAGCAGTGACATCGAAGAAATTATTTGATTTAATTATAATCTATCCTTTCAAGTGAGAAGGAATCAACCTCTCATGCTGTTCATATATAAAGCCCTACACACTTATAAATAAAAGTGCTAAGTAGAATCATATAAGGTTCTTCAGCTTGTCCTCATAGGAGAACCCTTTTTGGCTCCAGTTAGAACCTTTTTATAAAGGTTCAACCTGGAACCCTAACCCTTTTAAAACCCTTTATTCAGAAAAGGGGTTTTAAAGGGTTCTTTGGATCAAAATGGTTCTGACTGGAACCATTAGTGTTACCAAGAACCCTTGAAAAACCCTTTCTTCGGGAAAGGGTTTTTCAGAAGGTTCCAGGTAGAACCTCAGCCCTTGTAGAACAACCCTTTTGGAACCCTTATTTCTAAGAGTGTAGGACTGAAGTTCCTAATCTATCTCACATCTCTACTCTCACTTAGATCCAGTGTATACAGTGTCCAACTCTAACTGAAATGACTCATATTATACCCTATTTCTCCAAGTTAACCTAGCTCCCGGTGTCCTAATGAACATGTCTGTGACATGCTTTGGTCAAAATACCTTAATGATGAAGCACCACAGCAGTTCAATCACTCTGCCAAAACAGCCCTGTTCAGAACGCTCGCTTTTGAGTGCCTGTCTCTTTTAATATGCAAATGAGACACAGGAAACTACAGCGTCAGTTTTACTGAGGCTCCGGCGGCTAACAGCAGTTAGCATTTGGAAAAGCCATCATTTGCCGACTCTAGCCGGCACATTGCCGTCATATATAAAATGTATCCACTGGACATGTAAATCCTCTGAGTTTGTGTAGAACTCTGTGCTGCACTGTGCGGCAAGTCAACATTGCATGTTTTATCTCCTGTACCACAAAAACATGACTGAATCAGTTTTTTCACACTTTGCCTACTCATAGGGTACTACAGTACTACTACTCCAGAGTATTAAAATGATTAAAAAGTTGATTTTGCATAATGTCTGCTTTAAATGCTACATTTTGTAGTCTGTTATTTGCCTCGTGTCATTGTCTCTGCTAAATGCCTGACTCAATAAAAATTTAAATCAGATGCAAAAAAATCAACAACATACATTTGATTTAATGGATTTTTTGTGGTTTTGTTGTCCTTTGTGTGTGAGAGAGAGTGTGTGATGGGCATCTCCCATGGCAGCTGATTTCAATAACTCGTCAACCTCCATATAAAAGCATGGTCATTGACATTTTCATCACACTGCCAGTTAATTCTTCAAGTTTGAGCCATGTCGTTCTCTCAAGTTTTTGCCAGTGATGTTGTCATTTTTTCCCCCTTTAATTTTGAACAGGAACATTAACATTGAAGTGAACTTCACAATATTCACAAGCAGAAGACGGATGTTTCCAGATTTCCAGAGTGTGCTCTGAAGACGTGGGTCAGAAAAAAATGATATGAAACTGAATTATAAAAATAGAGAAATGCAAACTGGGTCGTCATGAGTGCAGCACTCGGGTTTACTGACAAACTGGGTGGCAGCAGGGTTTGAGCATGAGTCTCAGGTCTCCTATGTGTCACAAGGAGAAGGGAAACATTGCTAAGATCCTGACAGTTAAGGGGACTTTTTTGTAATTATTGCTTCTTTTTTCCCCCGTAGCTGCTGTGTCACACTGTCTTCAGTCTTTTTGTGTCCCAGCCCCCTGCCACCTCTGTCTGCCTCTTTTTATATAATAATTCATGCCTATACTGTTATTTTAACCACAATGGTTTTCATACAGTTACAGTTGTTATTTTTGACCACTGTCAGTCAGGTCACTGCTAATAATAATAATTTCCACCAGGTTGTACACTGAGGTGTAATGCTGCCCTCCACAGGAAAAAAAACATACTTTTATATTCTTGTATCTGGAGCAGGGTCTGTTGAAATAAACCCTGAATTTCACCATTTTTTTTAGATTTTATTTATCACTGCATTTGAGTCACAGGAAAGACACTCCTCAATAAAAAGATATTCATATTCAATCGTGTGGAGGAGAATGAAGTGAGAGACCTTCTCTTTGACTTGTTTGAATATACATTGCACTGATAGTTTGGCTCCCTCTAGTGAAAAAAAATGCAAGGTCAGTTTCAGGGGTGGCTTTAATCACAGAAAATACATACATATACAGTATATAGGTATATACTGACCCCCCACCCCCCCACACATACACATATATAGACATACATACAAACAGAAAATGTCATTATGTTTTTAATATTTTTGTATATACATGTACACCCAGGACATCAACACGGCCATCCAACCGCTAAAAAAAAGAAGCAAAAAAATAATAAAATCATTTCTTTTAAAAAAAGCTATCAGTATAAACAGATACAAAGCAGATTTTGATCAGAAAAATATGCATTTTTCATCTTAAAGTGAAAATGTAGAAACTATATTTAGAGAATCATCACGTTATAGCTAACCCTAACCCTTATTGCATTGTAAATATTTATTTTCATTTATTTAAACTTGTACAGCACTTTGGGGCAACAGGACAACCTCAAAACAGGAATTGAGTATATGGATATACACGTATGTATAAAAGAAATGTTCAGTAAATGAATGGAAACTATATTTCCAGGATAATCGATGATGTTAAAGAAAATATATACGCAAAAACAGAAATTCAATTAATTTTTTTTGTCTTTAGTCATTTCTTTGTGCAGCTGCCACTTTTTGTCTTTGCAATCTCTCTGTCAAAACCTTTTTAATGTCCTTCGTCTTGAGACAATAGATGAGTGGATTAACTACAGGAGGTATGAGGCTGTACATCATCGTTATGATAATACGAACATCGTTGCCGAACCTGAAGCCCAACAGGTTGGAGAGATAAACGAAACACCTCGGCACATAATAAAGGCAGGTGATGAAGATCTGAGAAGCACAGGTGGAGATGATTTTGTTCGACCGCTCAACTTGAGACATTTTCAAAGCAGCTACGATAATGGAAAAGTACGATATAATGATAAAAGTTAAAGGAAGTAACAGCACGACCATGGCATTGGCGACAGCGACCATTTTGACATATGTGACATGTTTCCCACATCCCAGCTGAGATATCGATATATGATAACAGTAGCAATGCACAATGATATTGAGGTTGCAGTATGGTAAAGTTAAGGCGTGGAGCACGATACCCAGCATACATATAAATGATATGAGGCAGGACAAGACACAAGCAATGCAAACTGTTTTGTTTGTGACCCAAACAGGATATCGGAAAGGAAGCCATATGGTGACAAAACGATCCAAGGCCATGATCAGCAAAATTAACGAATTAATCGTTCCCAAAGAGTGGACCAGGAACATTTGTGTAAAGCAGGCGCCGAATGACGTCGTCATATCGTTCCACCAGTATCTGGCTATGATTTTTGGAAGCGTCACGGTGCCAAAAGTGTGTCTGTCAGTGCCAGGTGGCAGAAGATGAAATAAGACGGTTTGCGAAGAGTCCGCTTGAACAGAATCACGGTCAAAATGAAAGTGTTTCCCACCACAATGGCCAGGAAAACAGGAGGAGAGCAGACACATCTCCATTGTAATCGGGAGGAAGTCCAGGGAATCCAATGATCATGAAGTCTTTTATGTTTGTCGTGTTTGTGAATTTCATCATTATTTACATGTATATTAAGGGCAAGCTTTAAAAAGAAAGTAGCTTAATGTCACTGGAAATCAAGCATCAAAGAACATTCCACAGATAATACCAAGTACCTTGTACCTACATGTCCTGTATCATCAGTATACACTTCGGTTTATTCTATGTGTATTGTGTGTGTAGCATTCAGACTGTGAGGTGCTCAGCTTTTATGATGTATGTGTGTAGAATAACAGCATCAGGAGCCAATTCCCAGGTGTACAAAAGTTGTGACGTAGTGTAAAAGAAGTGTTTGTTTTTCTGAGGCACGTTTGGGGGGCGAGGGATTTAAATCCTTCGGCTGGCATAAATCGGATTTGACCTCACATGTAATAACACCTTTGTCCACCAGAGGGCAGTCTGACCAATCTACCAGCCGTAAATCAGATTTGACCTCACATGTAATAACACCTTTGTCCACCAGAGGGAAGTCTTACCAATCCAGCAGCCATAAATCAGATTTGACCTTACTTGTAATGTCAAACTTGTCCACTAGAGGGCAGTCTGACCAATCTACCAGCCGTAAATCAGATTTGACCTCACATGTAATAACACCTTTGTCCACCAGAGGGAAGTCTTACCAATCCAGCAGCCATAAATCAGATTTGACCTTACATGTAATAACAACTTTGTCCACCAGAGGGCAGTCTGAATAATTCAGCAGCTATAAATCAAATGTGACCTTCTTTGTAAAAACACATTGGTTCACCAGGAAGCTGTTCCACCATGTGAACCAATCCATTACCCATAATGCTTTGTGAAAACTTAAAAGTGAAGAAAACAGTGTCTTTTGTCTAAAATAAATCACATTTTGACTGTGAAACATTTGACAAAAGATGGTAAAACAGTGTCAAAAAGTTTGTGATACATATTTCTGTAATAATTCAAGTTTTATCATTTAATTCTTTACCAGCACCATAAGTGATAAGACTTTAGTGGATGTTAAATACTCTGTCATTTTTGAGCAAACTGGGTTCAATGCAGCTCAGTTTAAATGTTGTAGCAGAACTGAATGAACCTCACCATGCTGTGTCATAGTTTGCCCACAGGAGGGCAGTGTTCAATATTAATTATAAATATCATATATTAATTATTTTCCATGACATTCAATACTTGTCCACTACTGGGCACTTTAAATACTTCCTCATTGCAGGTTGTATTTCACCTTAAATGTAATCTGAAATTTAGTCACTAGAGGGCAGTTGAAATAAATTAGTATCCATAAATTGAATTTGAACTTGCATGTAATGCTGTGTTTGTCCACCAAATAGTAATTTGAACAAACCACCAGCTGTAAGTCAGATTTGACATTACATGTAACAACACCTTTGTCCTCCAGAGGGCAGTCTGAGGAATTCAGCAGCCATAAATCAAATGTGAACCTCTTTGTAAAAACACATTTGTTCACCAGGAAGCTTTTCCACCATGTGAACCAATTCATTACCCATAATGCTTTGTGAAAACTTAAAAGTGAAGAAAACAGTGTCTTTTGTCTAAAATAAATCACATTTTGACTGTGAAACATTTGACAAAAGATGGTAAAACAGTGTCAAAAAGTTTGTGACACATATTTCTGTAATAATTCAAGTTTTATCATTTAATTATTTACCAGCACCATAAGTGATAAGACTTTAGTGGACGTTAAATACTCTGTCATTCTCCAGTGTGTGTAGTTCAACACAGCTTAGTTTAAATACTGTAGCAGAACTGGATGAAACCCACCATGTCATGGTGTGCCCACAGGAGGGCAGTGTCAAAGATGAACCATTTGTGTGTTTATTGTAATTAATATAATCCCAGACTTCTTTGTCAAAGAGTAAGAACTCAATCTCAAATTCTTTGTAAATCACAGTTTATGTTTAATGTTAGTTTTGTCCACCAGTGGTCACTTGAAGAAATGCAACCATAAATAGAAGCAGCTATCAGTAAATTCAGCAGTAGTGTGGTCAGTGAACGCAGCATCAGTGCGGTCATCTGAACAGTATTGTTTACAGTGGAGTTTAATGTTTTAAGCATTTTTTTTACAGTGTAGGTTGTATTTTTTTATCAGTTATGGATGTTTGTTCTGCTCTTTTATAAAGTTATGTTGACTTTACAAAAATTATGTTGAGACAACTCAAGATAAGTGAATATCATCAACATTAAAGAAAAGCATTAAGTCAACATAAACAATCATGTTTGTTTAACAGTTGTTAACTGAATTTATACATGAAATAAAAGATTTAAATGCATTTAAAAGTCATGTTGGTGCTCCCCCTCCCCTCCTGTTAAATGGCTACATGAGTGGGTGTGTCTGTCAGTGGGTGGGTGTGTCTGTGGGTGTGTCTTTCTGTGGGTGGGTGTGTCAGTGGGTGTGTCAGCTTGTCTTTGCCCCTGCAGGTTGGTCAGAGAAACCCCTTTCCCTGGTTTCCCTCTAACTCACCTGCTGCATGTTACTGTGATTGCCTCCACTCAGTTCACTCAGTCTGGAGCAGTTCACCAGTTTGGAGGTTTGTTTGCTCTTGACCTTGAGTCCTGACTGTCACATGTTAGCATTTGTGTAAGCCCATTAGCTTTTTGTTTGTTAGCATCTTAGCCCAATATATTTTTTTATGTTATCCATTAGCATTTTGTTTGTTTGTATATGAGTATTGTATGTCAGTCCATTAGCTTTTTGTATATTAGCCCATTAACTTTTTGTGTTGTATATTAGCATTTATGTCAGCCTATGGTTAGTTAGCATGTTAGCATTTGTATTTTAGCTCACTAACTTTTAGTTTGTTAGCATTTTTCAGTTGGCCAGTTGATACTGGGCGGTTTAAATATAATTAACAATTTGGTGACAATGTTCTTAATTTAGAGATCAATTTAATGAAAAACCTTTGATGTTTGCAGTCCTCACACCTGCTGCAGCAGTAGCTAACGCTAGCTAGGAGGCAGCACATGGTGAGTGAAGTGTTTGCTCTGCACTTTCTCTTCTCTTATTAAAGTACTAATCTCCAGTTATGTGACATTTTATAATTTGACACTACAGTGATTGTGATTGAGGTCGCCATGAAGCTCTGCAGAAGCCTGATAACGAGCTGTTGATCTGAATCAGGTGTTGGAGCAGGACAATATGTAAAACATGGAGGACAGTGTTTCCTGAGGACCAGGGTCAGGAAACACTGCTCTAAACGGGCTCAGGTTAGCATTAGCTCACTGATGTTTGGTATTTAAAACATTTTTACAGTATGCTGTGGTATCATATCACATTTGCTGGTTTTACAGCTTATTTCCTGCTCTCATTCTTATCGTCCATTTACCAGAACAGGCTTCTTGCTCTTTGCTGCAAAAAGCCAGACCGGATTCCATGGACGGACGGGACTGGATTGGATTTGAGTTTCTGCTGTAAGTACAACAGAAAGCTCAGTTTCTAGGTTATTTTGAAGTGTACAAAAATCTCTAATTACAGATATAATTATCTCTCTCGCTCTATCTATATATCTAGATATCTAGAGATATCTCTAGATCTAGATATCTCTAGAGATATCTAGATATCTCTAGAGATATCTAGATAGATAGATAGATAGATATAAAAAAGGACTGAATAAAGTTTAAACATAGGTTGTTTTTTGATATAAACTGAAACAATATGAATCAAACTGACTTGAGTGGCTCCTCTACAAAATGGCTGCCTTATAATTCAAACGGGTTTGGGCCGGTGATTGATTTGTGTGGTGTTCTTTGGTTGTATTTTTGGTGTTTTTACAAAGGTTTTTTCTATAAACAAAACATGTGGTATGGTGTCCCGTGAGTGTCAAATGTGTGGTGTTTAAAACTTTAAAAAGGAAATACTCCAAGGTTTTGCCAGAGTTTAAAGGTTTTTTTTAACTGTGGTGTTTCACTTACCACTGTGCTGTGTATATAAAGGTTTGTGTCTTTTTGGTTTGATGTGAGGCTTTTCCTGTTGTGCATCAAAAGGTTCAAACTACAAAGTGGTTGCATCAGATCTAAAATGTCTCAGGTTTTGGTCTTCAAGACAAAAGGTGTCAATGGTGCATTTTTACTTTTTGGGTTTTTCCTCTGTAAATCAACTTAAAATGGCTGACTGTTATCAAAACCATTTTATTCAGCTTTCAAACAGGTTTGATCTGTGTGGTGTACTTTGGTTATTTTTGGTGTTTGTACAAACGAGGTTTAGAAAAAACAACTTTAACCCACTTTGCTCAATTGGATTTATCATCTAAAAGGTATTTTGGTTAAAGGTTGCTTACTTTTGGTGTTTGATTACATGGTGTACTGTGGGGCTTTGGTTTGAGTGTCAAATGTGAGGGCGCTGGTATGGGACAAAGTGGGGAAAAATGCCACTGTGCTTTACTTTGTTTGTATTTTGGTGTGAGGTTTTTCCTGCTGTGCATAAAAAGGTGGACTACTTTAGAATCAAGGACCCACATGGCTTCCGTCATCAAGTTCCAAAGATGGTGAGTAAACCAGACTCCTCCTGATATGAGACACTGACATTTGCTGCTACTTTAGTTTTTGTTGTTTTCTTATCTGTTCCAGAATCAAGCCCCGACATGGACCTTGTGATGGAACAGTCACGCTTGGTGGACGTCTAGGACAACTTTGACGAACTCTGAACACCAGCTGTCAGAAGAGGATGAGTATAGTGATGGTTGTTTGCTGCTGCTTTTGTCTCTGTTAATTTGTCTATTTTTCCTAATCTGTTCCAGAATGGAGACCCAACATGGTCGACCTCGAGGCGGTGCTTGGTGGACGTTCTACCCTACAGTCGCCTCTTCCCAGATCTTATCGGTGACTCCCACTGCACAAGAACAACCTACAGTGGTGAGTATATCAGATTCCTTTGGACGTCAATGAAAGTTTGTCACTGCTTTTCAGTTTTGTTTTTCCCAATCTGTTCCAGAATGGAGACCCAACATGGTCGACCCCGAGGTGGTGCTTGGTGGACGCCCAGGACAACTTTGACGAAGTCTGAACACAAGCTGTCGGAAGAGGATGAGCATTGTTAGTAGTTGTGTTTGCTGCTGCTTTTGTCTCTTCATTTGTTTGTTTTTCCTAATCTGTTCCAGAATGGAGACCCAAAGCTTGGTGGACTTCCTACGTCCTGGACAACTTCGACGAACTCTGAACACCAGCTGTTGGAAGAGGATGAGTATTGTTACTTGTTTGCTGCTGCTTTTGTCCCTTTTCATTTGTTTTTCCTAATCTGTTCCAGAATGGAGACATGGTTGACTTCAATGCGGTGCTTGGTGGACGTTTTGGTCTTCAGTCGCCTCTTCCGTGATCTGGTCTGTGACTCCCACTGCACAAGAAGAACCTACAGTGGTGAGTATATCAGATTCCTTTGGACATCAGTGATACTTTGGTACTGCTTTTCAGTTTTGTTTTTCCTAAACTTTTCCAGAATGGAGACCCAACCTGGTCGACCTCGAGGCGGTGCTTGGTGGACGTTCTACCCTACAGTCGCCTCTTCCCTGATCTGGTCGGTGACTCCCACTGCACGAGACGAACCTACAGTGGTGAGTATATCAGATTCCTTTGGACATCAATGATAGTTTGGTACTGCTTTTCAGTTTCGTTTTTTTATCTGTTCCAGAATGGAGGCCCAAGGCTTGGTGGACAACTTCGACGATCTCTGCATACCGACTGTCGGAAGAGGATGAGTATAGTGATAGTTGTTGTTTGTTGCTGCTTTTGTCTCTGTAAGTTTGTTTTTCCTAATCTGTTCCAGAATGGAGACCCAATATGGTCGACCTTGAGGCGGTGCTTGGTGGAAAGTCCTGGACAACTTCAACGAACTCTGAACACCAACTGTCAGAATAGGATGAGTATAGTGATATTTGTTATTTTGGTTTGTGTCAATGTTGTTGATGTCTACTTTTGTCTACAGTCGCCTCTTCCCTGATCTGGTCGGTGACTCCCACTGCACAATAACCTACAGTGGTGAGTATATCAGATTCCTATGGACATCAATGACAGTTTGGTACTGCTTTTCAGTTTTGTTTTTCCTAATCTGTTCCAGAATGAAGACCCAAGGCTTAGTGGACTTCCGACGTCCTGGACAACTTCGATCTCTGAACACCTACTGTCAGAAGATTAGTATTGTTAGTTATCTGCTGCGTTTGTCTTTTTTCATTAGTTTGTTTCCATTTTTTAAGTGTACAACAATCACTTTAGTCACAAAGCACTGAATATGGTTTAAACACAGGTTTTTTTTATATAAACAGACTCGGGATTTGTTTCACTTTTGAAATGAAACTTTTGGTGTGGTTTGAAAACGATGAAAGGATTGCAAAGGTGTGTGTAGAGGGGCCCCTCAAGTCAAACAGGTTTGGGCCAGTGATTGATTTGTGTGGTGTTCTTCGGTTTTATTTTTCGTGTTTGTACAAACAAGGTTAACAAAGGTTTTTACTCTAAACTTCTTTTATAAAAGAAACATTATTTGGTATGGTGTACTGTGGGTGTCAAATGTGCGGTGTTAAACTTTTAACTCTGGCAAAACTTTGGAGTATTTCGTTTTTAAGGGTGTATTTATTTTTTTTTAAATGTGGTGTTTCACTTACCACTGTGCTGTATATAAAGGTTTGTGTCTTTTTGGTTTGGTGTGAGGTTTTTCCTGTTGTGCATCAAAAGGTTCAAACTACAAAGTGATCAAATCTAAAGGGTCTCAGGTTTTGGTCTTCAAGACAAAGGGTGTTGGGGTTTTTACTTTTTGGGTTTTTCTCTCGGTAAAACAAATTAAAATGGCTGAAAGCTGAATGAAATGGTTTTGATAACATTCAAACAGGTTTGATCTGTGTGGTGTACTTTGGTTATTTTTGGTGTTTATACAAACAAGGTTTAGAAAAACAACTTTAAGCCATTTTGCTCAATGGGATTTATCATCTAAAAGGTATTTTGGTTTGAGGTTGCTTGCTTTTGGTGTTTGATTACATGGCGTACTGTGGGGCTTTGGTTTGAGTGTCAAATGTGTGGTATTTAAAGTTTTAAACACAAGAGGGCGCTGGTATGGGACAAAGTGGGGGAAAATGCCACGCTGCTTTACTTTGTATTTTGGTGTGAGGTTTTTCCTGCTGTGCATAAAAAGGTGGACTACTTTGGAATCAAGGACCTTACATGGCTTCCATCATCAAGTTCCAAAGATGGTGAGTAAACCAGACTCCTCCTCTGATATGAGACACTGTGATGTTTACTGCTTTAGTTTTTGTTTTCGTATCTGTTCTAGAATCAAGACCCGACATGGACCTTGTGATGGAACGGTCATGCTTGGTGGATGTCCAGGACAACTTTGACGAACTCTGAACACGGGCTGTCAGAAGAGTACGAGTATTGTTAGTTTTTGTTTGCCGCTGCTTTTGTCTCTTCATTTGTTTGTTTTTCCTAATCTGTTCCAGAATGGAGACCCAGCATGGTCGACCTCGAGGCGGTGCTTGGTGAACGTTCTACCCTACAGTCGCCTCTTCCCTGATCTCATCAGTGACTCCCACTGCACAAGAAGAACCTACGGTGGTGAGTATATCAGATTCCTTTAGACATCAGTGACGGTTTGGTACTGCTTTTCAGTTTCGTTTTTCTAATCTGTTTCAGAATGGAGACCCAAGACTTGGTGGACTTTCTACGTCCTAGACCACTTCGATGAACTCTGAACACCAGCTGTCAGAAGAGGATGAGTATTGTCGGTTGTTTGCTGCTTCTTTTGTCTCATTTGTTTTTTTCCTTATCTGTTCCAGAATGGAGACCTAGCATGGTCGATATAGTAGTATATCAGATTCCTTTGGACACCAGTGACAGTTTGATGCTGCTTTTCAGTTTTGTTTTTCCTAATCTGTTTCAGAATGGAGACCCAAGGCTTGGTGGTCTATTGTGGTCGACCTTGAGGCGGTGCTTGGTGGACGTTCTGGACAACTTCGACGAACTCTGAACACAGACTGTCGGAAGAGGATGAGTATGGTGATATTTCTTTTTGTTTGTGTCATTGTTGTTGACCTCTACTTTCATCTACAGTTGCCTCTTCCCAGATCTGGCCGGTGACTCCCACTGCACAAGAACCTACAGTGGTGAGTATATCAGATTCCTTTGGACATCAGTGACAGTTTGATACTGCTTTTCAGTTTTGTTTTTCCTAATCTGTTTCAGAATGGAGACCCAAGGCTTGGTGGACTTCCTATGTCCTGGACAACTTCGAAGAACTCTGAACCCCAGCTATCGGAAGAGGATGAGTATTGTTAGTTGTCGTGTTTGCTGCTGCTTTTGTCTCTTTTCATTTGTTTTTTCCTAATCTGTTCCAGAAGGGAGACCCAACATCTTCAACCTCGAGGTGGTGCTTGGTGGACGTTCTACCCTACAGTCGCCTCTTCCTTGATCTCATCGGTGACTCCTACTGCACAAGAAGAACCTGCAGTGGTGAGTATATCAGATTCCTTTGGACATCAATGACAGTTTGATACTGCTTTTCAGTTTTGTTTTTCCTAATCTGTTTCAGAATTCAGATCCAAGGCTTCGTGGACTTCCTACGTCCTTGACAACTTCGAACTCCGAACCCCAGCTGTCGGAAGAGGATGAGTATTGTTAGTTGTTGTTTGCTGCTGCTTTTGTCTCTGTTAATTTGTTTTTTCCTAATCTGTTCCAGAATGGAGACCCAACATGGTGGACCTCGAGGCGGTGCTTGGTGGACGTTCTGGACAACTTTGACGAACTCTGAACACCGACTGTCGGAAGAGGATGAGTATGGTGATATTTGTTGTTTTTGTTTGGGTCATTGTTGTTGACCTCTACTTTTGTCTACAGTCGCTTCTTCCCTGATCTGGTCAGTGACTCCCACTGCACAAGAAGAACCTACAGTGGTGAGCATATCAGATTCCTTTGGACTTCAATGAAGGTTTGATGCTGCTTTTCAGTTTCGTTTTTCCTGATCTGTTCCAGAATGGAGACCCAAGGCTTGGTGGACTTCCTACGTCCAGGACAACCTTGAACACCGACTGTTGGAAGAAGATGAGTATTGTTAGTAGTTGTGTTTGCTGCTACTCTAGTCTCTTTTCATTATTTAGTTTTTCCATTTTTTTAAAGTGTACAAAAATTACTATAGTCACAAAGCACTGAATACAGTTCAAACACAGGTTGTTTTTTGATATATAAACAGACTCAGGGTACACGTTTGTTTCATTTTTGAAATGAAATTTTGGTGTGGTTTAAAAACAATGAAAGGATTTCAAAGGTGTGTGTAGAGGGGCCCCTCAAGTCAAACAGGTTTGGGCCGGTAATTGATTTGTGTGGTGTTCTTTGGTTTTATTTTTGGTGTTTGTACAAAAGAGGTTTACAAAGGTTTTTACTCTGAACATCTTTCATAAAACATTTGGTATGGTGTCCTGTGAGTTTCAAATGTGCGGTGTTGAAAACTTTAAAAACGAAATACTCCCAAGTTTTTCCCAAAGTTTTCATGTTTTTCTTTTTAACTGTGTTTCACTTACCACTGTGCTGTATATAAAGGTTTGTTTTTTGGTCTGGTGTGAGGTTTTTCCTGTTGTGCATCAAAAGGTTCAAACTACAAAGTGGTTGCATCAAATCTAAAAGGTCTCAGGTTTTGGTATTTAAGACAAAAGGTGCCAATGGTGTGTTTTTACTTTCTGGGTTTTTCTCTAGGTAAACCAACTTAAAATGGCTGATGGCTGAATGAAATGATTTTGCTAACATTCAAACAGGTTTGATCTGTGTGGTGTAATTTGGTTATTTTTGGTGTTTATACAAACAAGGTTTAGAAAAAACAACTTTAAGCCGTTTTGCTCAATGGGATTTATCATCTAAAAGGTATTTTGGTTCAAGATTGCTTACTTTTGGTGTTTGATTACATAGCGTACTGTGGGGCTTTGGTTTGAGTGTCAAATGTGTGGTATTTAAAGTTTTAAACACAAGAGGGCGCTGGTATGGGACAAAGTGGGGAAAAATGCCAATGTGCTGTATTATGTTTGTATTTTGGTGTGAGGTTTTTCCTGTTGTACATAAAAAGGTGAACTACTTTGGAATCAAGGCTGGAATCAACATGGCTTCAATCTCCAAGTTCCAAAGATGGTGAGTAAACCAGACTCCTCCTCTGATATGAGATACTGTGATGTTTGCTGCTGCTTTAGTTTTTGTTTTCGTATCTGTTCCAGAATCAAGACCCGACATGGACATTGTGATGGAATGGTCACACTTGGTGGATGTCCAGGACAACTTTGACGAACTCTGAACACCAGCTGTCAAAAGAGGATGAGTATAGTAATATTTTTTATTTTGGTTTGGGTCAATGTTGTTGACGTCTACTTTTGTCTACAGTCGCCTCTTCCCTGATCTGGTCTGTGACTCCCACTGCACAAGAAGAACCTCAGTGGTGAGTATATCAGATTCCTTTGTACATCAGTGACAGTTTGATACTGCTTTCAGTTTCGTTTTTCCTAATCTGTTCCAGGATGGAGACCCAAGGCTTGGTGGACCTCTGACGTCCAGGACAACTTTGAACATCTCAACACCAACTGTCAGAAGAAGATGAGTATTGTTACATGTTTGCTGCTGCTCTCGTCTCTTTTCATTACTTAGTTTTTAAAATTTTGTGTACAAAAATCACCATAGTCACAAAGCACTGAATACGATTCTAACACCAGTTGTTTTTTGATATATAAACAGACTCAGGGTTCAAGTTTGTTTAATTTTTGAAATTAAATGTTTGGTGTGGTTTAAGGAATATTTGGTTGTTATTAGACCCTGAGATGGGTCAGTGATTAGTAGAAACATTGATTTTGATGCATTATTATTTTTTTGTAGTAGCAGATCCAATGTAATCTTATTTTGTGATATATGTATTTGTGATTTTACTTGTATATCTCCGACTACAAGTAAAACTTTTTTTCCTACTAACTAACAATTATAGGCCGGTTTTGTCTTAAGATAAATAAACATACAATAATAGTATGAACCTGAAGAAACATTTATTTTGCAAAGGACACTGAATGATGAACACTTAAATATGAACATTGAATATGAAACATGGGGCAGTTAGGTGTGTTGTTGGAGATGGGGAGAGGGGAAAAGATGGAGATGGTGAGTGAGTGCATCATGTGTGAATGTGAGAGTTCAGCTCAGGTGGAGCAGAGACTCCAAATCTCGCTCGCTCACTCACAGTGACTCTCGCTCGCCCACTCACTCAGTCACTCACTCACTCTCGCTCAATCGCTCGCTCACTCGCTCCCTCACTCACTCCCTCACTCACTCGCTCAGTCTGACATGATGCATTCACTCACCATCTCTATCTTTTCCTTTCTCCCCATCTCCAACAACACACCTAAATGCCCCATGTTTTATATTCAATGTTCATATTTCGGTCTTCATCATTCAGGGTCCATCTTTGCAAAATAAATATTTTTTCAGGTTGAACCTATTCTTGTTTATTTATCTCAAAACAAAACAGGCTACTAATTATTTAGTAGGAAAAAAATGTTTGCTTATAGAAGGAAACAATTCAAAATCCATCATATCACAAGATTATTAAATTGCATCTGCCGCTACAGAAACTAACAATGCATCAAAATCAATGTTTCTACCAATCACTGACCCATCTCAGGGCCTGATAATAATAAAAAGTCCTTGAAAGGTATTTTATGATTGATTGGAAATGATTGTAGTTTTTTTTTGTTGATTTAAAAAAATGGAGTGGAGTTGCATAAACATTATGGCCTTTAAAGGATTAGAATTTAAAAAAAATATTATTTGATGAGTATATCTCAGTCTGAAGTAGCTTTAAAAGAGTGACAATTTAAAGTTGAAAAAAATATGAACAATATTTTTATAGCAGTCTGACATTGCAAAAAATATTATATATATATTAGACTCCTTTTGACATCAATGACACTTTGCTACTGCTTTTCAGTTTTGTTTTTCCTTATCTGTTCCAGAATTGAGACCCTAACACTTGGTGGACTTCCTACGTCCTGGACAACTTAGACGAATTCTGAACACCGGCTGTCAAAACACGATGAGTGTTGTTTTTTTGTTTGTGTCAATATACACTTCTACTTTCGTCTGTGGTTTCCTCTTCCCATGATGTCGTTACACAAATGTTTACACTTAGCAAAACTTAGTTGACAGTAAACGGGTGCAGGTCTTGAAGGATTGATAACACTGATTGGATGGAACTATCAAAACGTGACGGCAAAACAAAAATCTGCTCACAAGGATGGACAAACTGGAATTGTGGCTTGGAAATGCAAAACTAACTTTCTGGACAACTTTGTCAACATCATGATGCAGCAAATGGAGGAATTCATTCACCTCAGTGAATCTACTCTTGGAAAATGGATGGATCTACATGATGATCTTTGAGGAAATGGGATCAGTGGATTCAAAATCTGGAGGAACGGAACACAAGAATCTGAAAAAAAATCAACACTGAGATTTGTGTTCTCGGGGTGAAACGGTCAATGAAGGACTCGATTAACCTTATTTTCAACTCCAGGTTTCTGGGTTTCTTTTCAAAAATCACATTTCAACTACAAAAATCCACTGCAACCGTGCAGACCCTTGAGTCTGGTTCTGCCAGAGAGTTCTTCCTGTTAAAAGGGAGTTTTTTTCTCTCCACTGTTGCCACGATTGCTTGCTCATTGTGTGAATTGTTGGGTTTCTCTTCTCTCTAATATTATGAATGATTTAAAAAAAAAAAAAAAAAACGACAGCGGCAAACGATAAGTTTACAAGGACATTTGTGACTTATTTGAAATGTTGATCTTTTTGAGTAAATGTTTATGTGTAGAATGAGTTTGAATGTTTGTTTGTCATTGTTGTGACGATAGTCAAGTTAATTTTCACTTCATGCGTTTTTATGTGTCCAGAAACGGCAGCAAAACATGGACTGGATTTCACCGACTGGACTTCATGTGGTTTCCCTGTCAGTTGACAAACTTTATTTATTTCCTTGCTGTCCTTTTCTCTTTCCCATCATTCTTTTTCATGTCTTTCAGCCCTTTCTTTTTGCCATTGCTCCTATATTTTTATTATTTTTTCTTTCCTCCATCCCTACTTTCATCCCTGTGTTCTCTCCTTCTCTATTGTACTGTATTGCTTCCTTTCTTCCTTCTAGTCCCCTTTTTAAATTAGGTTTTAGTCCAACCAGCAGGACTAAATTTTATTTTCACTGAAGTTTGAAAATTGACTGACACATTAACCTACATTTTATTTTCCATTTCTAATTCAGTGTAAGTGTGGTTTAAAGCAAACAGGGTTTATGAAGAATAAGTTGTTTTTATTATTGAAAGCTAACTGTATTTTCTTCTGTGTTTTATTGTGTTGAAGAAAAGAGCCTGTGATTGTTTGACTTTAATTTCTACTTAACCTTTATGTTTCTTTGATGCCGTTTTGTTCATTTTCTGCTTTGTATTGATGTTTTTTCCATCTTGAATCTGCCTTTTGTGTTAAATAAATGAATAACTAACTTATTTGAAGTCTCTCGCTCTTTCACTCACACTCACACTGCTGAACTGGCTGAACAAATGTGTGCCACAGTCTGGCCCTCGGTGACTCTGTATGGCCTGAAACCTTCTGTTTTCTCATGTTATTTATGGACTGGCAGTGACTTAAACACACATCCGTGTTTGTTTGCTAATGACGTTGCTAATTTTCCTCACATTCCAACAATTCGGCAGCTTTGAATACATTTTTCATCTACACGTAATGTCACCTTTGTTCACCGGAGGTCAGTTTTTTGCAGTTCTGTTTATGATGAATTATTTATGGCCTGGCAGGGTCTGCAACATAATTTTTTTCCTCACAAGTTACTATTTATTTCAACAATTTAGCAGCTCTAAATCAAATTTGGCCATTTGGTCAAACTTGTCTGCCAGAGGGCAGTTTTAACATGTAAACGCATACATTTCAAGATTTTCTTCACCACTTACAACTTCCTAAACAACCTTGCCCCTTCTTACCTGACAGACCTCCATCGCCCCATTCACTCACCGACTCAAACACCCTCACCCCCATCATCAGGACCAAATACCGCCCCTACCCTCTAGAACTCCATCCCACTGGCCATCCGAAATTCTGATTCACTGCCGTCTTTCAAACGTCATCTCAGAACCCATCTCTTCAAGATCACTTACACGTGAAAAAAACATTTTACATCCTTTCTTGTTAATTTCCTATCTACTCTGTATTGCCGTTTTTTTTTTTTTGTAAAGTGTCTTGGGGTACCTTGAAAAGCGCTATATAAAACCTGTGTTATACCAACTAATTATCCATAACACTGTGAAAAATTCAAAGGGAAGAATACAGTTATGTCCATAAAAATGCATATATTGACAGTCCTGTAACCCTGTTAGAGAAGTGCTAAAACCTGGTTTTGCGACACTTAATGATGTAACACTGGAAATATCTAACCCAAACATCAGTTTTCTTACCTCTTGCATACATGTAAATGTGAAGTTCCTTTCTGGCACGTTCCAAATGTCAGCCTCTAACACGAGGGTAACCCTAACCCTAAATGGAACTTGGATGTACGGCCATAGTGCAGCATGAGCGATTAGGGCTTAAACTTAGGGTTTTAAGGGTTAACCCTAGTTTTAGGGCTTAAACTTAGGGTTTTAAGGGTTAACCCTAGTTTTAGGGCTTAAACTTAGGGTTTTAAGGGTTAACCCTAGTTTTAGGGCTTAAACTTAGGGTTTTAAGGGTTAACCCTAGTTTTAGGGCTTAAACTTAGGGTTTTAAGGGTTAACCCTAGTTTTAGGGCTTAAACTTAGGGTTTTAAGGGTTAACCCTAGTTTTAGGGCTTAAACTTAGGGTTTTAAGGGTTAACCCTAGTTTTAGGGCTTAAACTTAGGGTTTTAAGGGTTAACCCTAGTTTTAGGGCTTAAACTTAGGGTTTTAAGGGTTAACCCTAGTTTTAGGGCTTAAACTTAGGGTTTTAAGGGTTAACCCTAGTTTTAGGGCTTAAACTTAGGGTTTTAAGGGTTAACCCTAGTTTTAGGGCTTAAACTTAGGGTTTTAAGGGTTAACCCTAGTTTTAGGGCTTAAACTTAGGGTTTTAAGGGTTAACCCTAGTTTTAGGGCTTAAACTTAGGGTTTTAAGGGTTAACCCTAGTTTTAGGGCTTAAACTTAGGGTTTTAAGGGTTAACCCTAGTTTTAGGGCTTAAACTTAGGGTTTTAAGGGTTAACCCTAGTTTTAGGGCTTAAACTTAGGGTTTTAAGGGTTAACCCTAGTTTTAGGGCTTAAACTTAGGGTTTTAAGGGTTAACCCTAGTTTTAGGGCTTAAACTTAGGGTTTTAAGGGTTAACCCTAGTTTTAGGGCTTAAACTTAGGGTTTTAAGGGTTAACCCTAGTTTTAGGGCTTAAACTTAGGGTTTTAAGGGTTAACCCTAGTTTTAGGGCTTAAACTTAGGGTTTTAAGGGTTAACCCTAGTTTTAGGGCTTAAACTTAGGGTTTTAAGGGTTAACCCTAGTTTTAGGGCTTAAACTTAGGGTTTTAAGGGTTAACCCTAGTTTTAGGGCTTAAACTTAGGGTTTTAAGGGTTAACCCTAGTTTTAGGGCTTAAACTTAGGGTTTTAAGGGTTAACCCTAGTTTTAGGGCTTAAACTTAGGGTTTTAAGGGTTAACCCTAGTTTTAGGGCTTAAACTTAGGGTTTTAAGGGTTAACCCTAGTTTTAGGGCTTAAACTTAGGGTTTTAAGGGTTAACCCTAGTTTTAGGGCTTAAACTTAGGGTTTTAAGGGTTAACCCTAGTTTTAGGGCTTAAACTTAGGGTTTTAAGGGTTAACCCTAGTTTTAGGGCTTAAACTTAGGGTTTTAAGGGTTAACCCTAGTTTTAGGGCTTAAACTTAGGGTTTTAAGGGTTAACCCTAGTTTTAGGGCTTAAACTTAGGGTTTTAAGGGTTAACCCTAGTTTTAGGGCTTAAACTTAGGGTTTTAAGGGTTAACCCTAGTTTTAGGGCTTAAACTTAGGGTTTTAAGGGTTAACCCTAGTTTTAGGGCTTAAACTTAGGGTTTTAAGGGTTAACCCTAGTTTTAGGGCTTAAACTTAGGGTTTTAAGGGTTAACCCTAGTTTTAGGGCTTAAACTTAGGGTTTTAAGGGTTAACCCTAGTTTTAGGGCTTAAACTTAGGGTTTTAAGGGTTAACCCTAGTTTTAGGGCTTAAACTTAGGGTTTTAAGGGTTAACCCTAGTTTTAGGGCTTAAACTTAGGGTTTTAAGGGTTAACCCTAGTTTTAGGGCTTAAACTTAGGGTTTTAAGGGTTAACCCTAGTTTTAGGGCTTAAACTTAGGGTTTTAAGGGTTAACCCTAGTTTTAGGGCTTAAACTTAGGGTTTTAAGGGTTAACCCTAGTTTTAGGGCTTAAACTTAGGGTTTTAAGGGTTAACCCTAGTTTTAGGGCTTAAACTTAGGGTTTTAAGGGTTAACCCTAGTTTTAGGGCTTAAACTTAGGGTTTTAAGGGTTAACCCTAGTTTTAGGGCTTAAACTTAGGGTTTTAAGGGTTAACCCTAGTTTTAGGGCTTAAACTTAGGGTTTTAAGGGTTAACCCTAGTTTTAGGGCTTAAACTTAGGGTTAGGGTTAGGGTAAGGGTTAGGGTTAGGGTAAGGGTTAGGGTAAGGGTTAGGGTTAGGGTAAGGGTTAGGGTAAGGGTTAGGGTAAGGGTTAGGGTAAGGGTTAGGGTAAGGGTTAGGGTAAGGGTTAGGGTTAGGGTTAGGGTTAGGGTTAGGGTTAGGGTTAGGGTTAGGGTAAGGGTTAGGGTTAGGGTTAGGGTTAGGGTTAGGGTTAGGGTTAGGGTTAGGGTTAGGGTTAGGGTTAGGGTTAGGGTTAGGGTTAGGGTAAGGGTTAGGGGTAAGGGTTAGGGTAAGGGTAAGGGTTAGGGTTAGGGTTAGGGTTAGGGTTAGGGTTAGGGTTAGGGTAAGGGTTAGGGTTAGGGTTAGGGTTAGGGTTAGGGTTAGGGTTAGGGTAAGGGTTAGGGTAAGGGTTAGGGTAAGGGGTTAGGGTAAGGGTAAGGGTTAGGGTTAGGGTTAGGGTAAGGGTTAGGGTAAGGGTTAGGGTTAGGGGTAAGGGTAGGGTAAGGGTAAGGGGTTAGGGGTAAGGGTTAGGGTAAGGGGTTAGGGTAAGGGTTAGGGTAAGGGTTAGGGTTAGGGTAAGGGTAAGGGTTAGGGTAAGGGTTAGGGTTAGGGTAAGGGTTAGGGTAAGGGTTAGGGTTAGGGTTAGGGTTAGGGTTAGGGTAGGGTTAGGGTTAGGGTAAGGGTTAGGGTTAGGGTTAGGGGTTAGGGTTAGGGTTAGGGTTAGGGTTAGGGTAAGGGTTAGGGTTAGGGTTAGGGTAAGGGTGGGGGTTAGGGTAAGGGTAAGGGTAAGGGTAGGGTTAGGGTTAGGGTTAGGGTAAGGGTAGGGTAAGGGGTTAGGGTAAGGGTTAGGGTTAGGGTAAGGGTTAGGGTAAGGGTTAGGGTTAGGGTAAGGGTTAGGGTTAGGGTTAGGGTTAGGGTTAGGGTAAGGGTTAGGGTTAGGGTAAGGGTTAGGGTAAGGGTTAGGGTTAGGGTTAGGGTTAGGGTTAGGGTAAGGGTTAGGGTTAGGGTTAGGGTAAGGGTTAGGGTAAGGGTAGGGGTTAGGGTTAGGGTAAGGGTTAGGGTTAGGGTTAGGGTTAGGGTTAGGGTAAGGGTAAGGGTTAGGGGTTAGGGTTAGGGTTAGGGTAAGGGTTAGGGTAAGGGTTAGGGTAGGGTAAGGGTTAGGGTTAGGGTTAGGGTAAGGGTAAGGGTTAGGGTTAGGGTAAGGGTAAGGGTTAGGGTTAGGGTAAGGGTTAGGGTTAGGGGTTAGGGTAAGGGTTAGGGTTAGGGGTAAGGGTTAGGGTTAGGGTTAGGGGTAGGGTAAGGGTTTAGGGTAAGGGTTAGGGTAAGGGTTAGGGTAAGGGTAAGGGTAAGGGTTAGGGTAGGTAGGGTAGG
>NC_139805.1:5000-135000 GCF_963457635.1 Microchirus variegatus
AACCCTTAAAACCCTAAGCTTAAGCCCTAAAACTAGGGTTAACCCTTAAAACCCTAAGCTTAAGCCCTAAAACTAGGGTTAACCCTTAAAACCCTAAGCTTAAGCCCTAAAACTAGGGTTAACCCTTAAAACCCTAAGCTTAAGCCCTAAAACTAGGGTTAACCCTTAAAACCCTAAGCTTAAGCCCTAAAACTAGGGTTAACCCTTAAAACCCTAAGCTTAAGCCCTAAAACTAGGGTTAACCCTTAAAACCCTAAGCTTAAGCCCTAAAACTAGGGTTAACCCTTAAAACCCTAAGCTTAAGCCCTAAAACTAGGGTTAACCCTTAAAACCCTAAGCTTAAGCCCTAAAACTAGGGTTAACCCTTAAAACCCTAAGCTTAAGCCCTAAAACTAGGGTTAACCCTTAAAACCCTAAGCTTAAGCCCTAAAACTAGGGTTAACCCTTAAAACCCTAAGCTTAAGCCCTAAAACTAGGGTTAACCCTTAAAACCCTAAGCTTAAGCCCTAAAACTAGGGTTAACCCTTAAAACCCTAAGCTTAAGCCCTAAAACTAGGGTTAACCCTTAAAACCCTAAGCTTAAGCCCTAAAACTAGGGTTAACCCTTAAAACCCTAAGCTTAAGCCCTAAAACTAGGGTTAACCCTTAAAACCCTAAGCTTAAGCCCTAAAACTAGGGTTAACCCTTAAAACCCTAAGCTTAAGCCCTAAAACTAGGGTTAACCCTTAAAACCCTAAGCTTAAGCCCTAAAACTAGGGTTAACCCTTAAAACCCTAAGCTTAAGCCCTAAAACTAGGGTTAACCCTTAAAACCCTAAGCTTAAGCCCTAAAACTAGGGTTAACCCTTAAAACCCTAAGCTTAAGCCCTAAAACTAGGGTTAACCCTTAAAACCCTAAGCTTAAGCCCTAAAACTAGGGTTAACCCTTAAAACCCTAAGCTTAAGCCCTAAAACTAGGGTTAACCCTTAAAACCCTAAGCTTAAGCCCTAAAACTAGGGTTAACCCTTAAAACCCTAAGCTTAAGCCCTAAAACTAGGGTTAACCCTTAAAACCCTAAGCTTAAGCCCTAAAACTAGGGTTAACCCTTAAAACCCTAAGCTTAAGCCCTAAAACTAGGGTTAACCCTTAAAACCCTAAGCTTAAGCCCTAAAACTAGGGTTAACCCTTAAAACCCTAAGCTTAAGCCCTAAAACTAGGGTTAACCCTTAAAACCCTAAGCTTAAGCCCTAAAACTAGGGTTAACCCTTAAAACCCTAAGCTTAAGCCCTAAAACTAGGGTTAACCCTTAAAACCCTAAGCTTAAGCCCTAAAACTAGGGTTAACCCTTAAAACCCTAAGCTTAAGCCCTAAAACTAGGGTTAACCCTTAAAACCCTAAGCTTAAGCCCTAAAACTAGGGTTAACCCTTAAAACCCTAAGCTTAAGCCCTAAAACTAGGGTTAACCCTTAAAACCCTAAGCTTAAGCCCTAAAACTAGGGTTAACCCTTAAAACCCTAAGCTTAAGCCCTAAAACTAGGGTTAACCCTTAAAACCCTAAGCTTAAGCCCTAAAACTAGGGTTAACCCTTAAAACCCTAAGCTTAAGCCCTAAAACTAGGGTTAACCCTTAAAACCCTAAGCTTAAGCCCTAAAACTAGGGTTAACCCTTAAAACCCTAAGCTTAAGCCCTAAAACTAGGGTTAACCCTTAAAACCCTAAGCTTAAGCCCTAAAACTAGGGTTAACCCTTAAAACCCTAAGCTTAAGCCCTAAAACTAGGGTTAACCCTTAAAACCCTAAGCTTAAGCCCTAAAACTAGGGTTAACCCTTAAAACCCTAAGCTTAAGCCCTAAAACTAGGGTTAACCCTTAAAACCCTAAGCTTAAGCCCTAAAACTAGGGTTAACCCTTAAAACCCTAAGCTTAAGCCCTAAAACTAGGGTTAACCCTTAAAACCCTAAGCTTAAGCCCTAAAACTAGGGTTAACCCTTAAAACCCTAAGCTTAAGCCCTAAAACTAGGGTTAACCCTTAAAACCCTAAGCTTAAGCCCTAAAACTAGGGTTAACCCTTAAAACCCTAAGCTTAAGCCCTAAAACTAGGGTTAACCCTTAAAACCCTAAGCTTAAGCCCTAAAACTAGGGTTAACCCTTAAAACCCTAAGCTTAAGCCCTAAAACTAGGGTTAACCCTTAAAACCCTAAGCTTAAGCCCTAAAACTAGGGTTAACCCTTAAAACCCTAAGCTTAAGCCCTAAAACTAGGGTTAACCCTTAAAACCCTAAGCTTAAGCCCTAAAACTAGGGTTAACCCTTAAAACCCTAAGCTTAAGCCCTACTCGCTCATGCTGCACTATGGCCGTACATTCAAGTTCCATTTAGGGTTAGGGTTACCCTCATGTTAGAGGCAGACATTTTGAACTAGCCAGAAAGGAACTTCACATTTACATGTATGCAAGAGGTAAGAAAATGATGTTTTAAAAAAAAGATTTAAGATTTCCAGTGCAACATTATTAAGTGTCGCAAAACCAGGTTTTAGCACTTCTCTAACAGGGTTACAGGTAACTGTCAATATATGCATTTTTATGGACATGACACTTTTCTTCCCTTTGAATTTTTCACAAAAGGGTTACAATTAATTGGTATAATGACACAGGATTTATAAAGCGCTTTTCAAGGTACCCCAAGACACTTTACAAAAACAAAAGAAAAAACAGCAATACAGAGTAGATAGGAAATTAACAATAAAGGATGTAAAATGTTTTTTCCAGGTGTAAGTGATCTTGAAGAGATGGGTTTTGAGATGACGTTTGAAAGACGGCAGTGAATCAGAATTTGGGATGGCCAGCGGGATGGAGTTCTAGAGGGTAAGGGCGGCAAAGGCTCCGTCAACTATTGTGCGGTATTTGGTCCTGATGATGGGGGTGAGGGTGTTTGCGTCGGTGGAGCGTGTTCGGTGTGAGTGAATGGGGCAATGGAGGTCTGTCAGGTAAGAAGGGGCAAGGCTGTTTAGGAAGTTGTAGGTGGTGAAGAAAATCTTGAAATGTATGCATTTACATGTTAAAACTGCCCTCTGGCAGACAAGTTAGACCAAATCGCCAACTTTGATTTAGAGCTGCTAAATTGTTGAAATAAATAGTAACTTTTGTGAGGAAAAAAATTATGTTGCAGACCCTGCCAGGCCATAAATAAATCATTATAAAACAGAACTGCAAAAAACTGACCTCCGGTGGACAAAGGTGATATTACGTGTAGATGAAAAATGTATTCAAAGCTGCTGAATTGTTGGAATGTGAGGAAAATTAGCAACGTCATTAGCAAACACACCGATGTGTGTTTAAGTCACTGCCAGCCCATAAATAATATGAGAAAACAGAAGGTTTCAGGCCATACAGAGTCACCGAGGGCCAGACTGTGGCACACATTTGTTCAGCCAGTTCAGCGGAGTGAGTGTGAGTGAAAGAGCCAGAAACTTCAAATAAATTAGTTATTCATTTATTTAACACAAAATGCAGATTCAAGATGGAAAAAAAATCAATACAAAGCAGAAAATAAACAAAACGACATCAAAGAAACATATAAAGGTTAAGTAGAAATTAAAGTCAAACAATCACAGGCTCTTTTCTTCAACACAATAAAACGGAGAAGAAAATACAGTTAGCTTTAAATAACTTATTCTTCATAAGCCCTGTTCGCTTTAAACCACACTTATACTGTGAATTATAAATGGAAAATAAAATGTAGGTTAACGTGTCAGTCAATTTTTCAAATTTCAGTGAAAATAAAATAAAATTAGAGCAGTTTGATAACGTTAAGACAAAAAACTCAGCTTCACCCACTGAGGCTGAAGTGGCTGTGCTGTGATACCCCTGCTCGTTGGACTAAAACCTAATTTAATTTTAAGAAAAGGGGACTGGAGGAAGAAAGGAAGCAATACAGTACATTAGAGAAGGAGAGAACACGGAGATGAAAGTAGGGATGGAGGAAATAAAAAATATAGGAGCAATGGCAAAAAGAAAGGGCTGAAAGACATGAAAAAGAATGGAAGGAAAGAGAAAAGGAAAGCAATAAAAGGACAGCAAGGAAATAAATACAAGTTTCTCAACTCACACAGGGAAACCACATCAAGTCCAGTCGGTGAAATCCAGTCCATATTTTGCTGCTGTTTCTGGACACATGAAAACACGTGAAAATTAACTTGACTTTATCGTCACGACGACAAACAAACATTCAAACACATTCTACACATTAACATTTACTCAAAAAGATCAAGATTTCAAATAAGTCACAAATGTCCTGGTAAACTTATCGTTTGCCGCCGTCGTTAGCGTTACCCAGAGTGCACCACGTGGAGGTGACAGTCGGACTTGCACTCCTTTTTTTTTTTTTATCATTCATAATATTACAGAGAAGAAACCCAACAATTCACACAATGAGCAAGCAATCGTGGCAACAGTGGAGAGAAAAAACTCCCTTTTAACAGGAAGAAATCTCTGGCAGAACCAGACTCAAAGTGTGCGGCCGTCTGCCTCGACCGGTTGGGGGGAATGGGAGGGGGACAGAAAGGACAAGAGGAGGTAAACTTTTGTTAGTCAGTGGTTTTGGTTGGACGACCACAAGGAGGCCATTCTGTGCAGTTCATGTTGGGTTTTTTTCCAGATTCTTGAGTTCCGTTCCTCCAGGTTTTGAATCCACTGATCCCATTTCCTCAAAGATCATCATGCAGATCCATCCATTTTCCAAAAGTAGATTCACTGAGGTGAATCAATTCATCCATTTGCTGCATCATCGTGTTGACAAAGTTGTCCAGAAAGTTACTTTTGCATTTCCAAGCCATGATTCCAGTTTGTCCATCCTTGTGAGCAGAATTTTGTTTTGCCATCACGTTTGGAGAGTTCCGTCCAATCAGAGTTATCAATCCTCCGACACCTGCACCCGTTTACTGTCAACTAAGTTTTGCTAAGTGTACACATTTGTGTAACAACGACAACACAGGAAGATGAAACGACAGACCAAAGTAGAAGTGCATATTGACACAAACAAAAAAACACTCATCTTGTTTTGACAGCCGGTATTCAGAGTTCGTCTAAGTTGTCCAGGACGTAGGAAGTCCACCAAGTGTTAGGGTCTCAATTCTGGAACAGATTAGGAAAAACAAAACTGAAAAGCAGTAGCAAAGCGTCATTGATGTCAAAAGGTGTCTAATATACTCACCACTGTAGGTTCTTGTGTAGTGGAAGTGGTTAACGAGCTCTGCAGAACTCTGATAACCTGTGCACCTGAACCAGTTGTTTTGGGGATAACTAACTAAGGTTAGCTAACCCTAACCCCCTAATTTGTTCCTTGTTGCAGAAAACTGGTGTAAAAATATCTAAATATTTATTTCCACTTTAAATGAGTCAGTCTTTTGAAGCTACTTCATCCTGAAATATGCATATCAAATATTAATATTTTTAAAATGTTAACCTTTTAAAAATAATATTTTTAAAATTTTTAAAAGGTTAACCTTTTAAAGGCCATATTGTTTATGCAACTAAACTGTTTTTATTGGGAAAAAGAACTACAATAACTTTTGATTCTGATGCATTCTTATTTTTTGCAATGTCAGATTTTTCTAAAAACAGTCTCCTACAAAAATATTGTTCATATTTTTTTCAACTTTAAATTGTCACTCTTTTAACGCTACTTCAGACTGAGATATACTCATCAAATAATATTTTTAAAATTCTAACCCTTTAAAGGCTATAATGTTTATGCAACTCTTTAAATCAACAAAAAAACTACAATCCTTTCCAATCAATCATAAAATACCTTTCAAGGACTATTTATTATTATCAGGCCCTGAGATGGTCAGTGATTGGTAGAAACATTGATTTTGATGCATTGTTAGTTTCTGTAGTGGCAGATGCAATTTAATAATCTTGTGATATGGATTTTGAATTGTCTCCTTATATAAGCAAACTTTTTTTCCTACTAATTAATTATTACCCTGTTTTGTTTTAAGATAAATAAACAAAAATAGATTCAACCTGAACAAATATTTATTTTGCAAAGATGACCCTGAATGATGAAGACTGAAATATAAACATTGAATATGAAACATGGGTCAGTTAGGTGTGTTGTTGAAGATGGGGAGAAAGGAAAAGAGCGATGGTGAGTGCATCATGTGTGACTGAGTGAGGGAGTGAGGGAGCGAGCGAGCGAGAGTGAGTGAGTGACTGCGAGTGAGTGAGTGAGCGAGCGAGAGTGAGTGAGCGAGCGAGCGTGACTGCGAGTGAACGAGCGAGATTTGGAGTCTCTGCTCCACCTGAGCTGAACTCTCACATTCACACATGATGCACTCACTCACCATCTCCATCTTTTCCCTTCTCACCATTTCCAACACCACACCTAATGCCCCATGTTTCATATTCAATGTTCATATTTAAGTGTTCATCATTCAGTGTCCTTTGCAAAATAAATGTTTTTTCAGGTTCAAACTATTATTGTATGTTTATTTATCTTAAAACAAAACCAGGTTATAATTGGGTTAGTAGGAAAAAAATGTTTTACTTGTAGTCGGAGACCGATTCAAAATCCATCATATATCACAAAATAAGATTACATTGAATCTGCTACTACAAACAACTAATAATGCATCAAAATCAATGTTTCTACTAATCACTGAACCATCTCAGGGTCTAATAACAACCAAATATTCCTTAAACCACACCAAACATTTCAAAAATGAAACAAACTTGAACCCTGAGTCTGTTTATATATCAAAAAACAACCTGTGTTTGAATCGTATTCAGTGCTTTGTGACTATAGTGATTTTTGTACACTTAAAAAATAATGGAAAAAACTAAATAATGAAAAGGGACGAGAGCAGCAGCAAACAACAATACTCATCTTCTTCTGACAGCTGGGGTTCAGATGTTCAAAGTTGTGCTGGACGTCAGAAATCCACCAAGCCTTGGGTCTCCATTCTGAAACAGATTAGGAAAAACAAAACTGAAAAGCAGCATCAAACAGTCACTGATGTTCAAAGGAATCTGATATACTCACCACTGCAGGTTCTTCTTGTGCAGTAGGAGTCACCGACCAGATCAGGGAAGAGGAGACCGTAGACCAGAACGTCCACCAAACACCGTCTCGAGGTCGACCATGTTGGGTCACCCTTCTGGAACGGATTAGGAAAAACAAACAAATTAATAGAGACAAAAGCAGCAGCAAACACAACAATTAACAATACTCATCCTCTTCCGACAGCTGGGGTTCAGAGTTCTTCGAAGTTGTAGGAAGTCCACCAAGCGTAGGGTCTCTATTCTGAAACAGATTAGGAAAAACAAAACTGAAAAGCAGTATCAAACTGTCACTGATGCCCAAAGGAATCTGATATACTCACAACTGGAGGTTCTTGTGTTGTAGGAGTCACCGATGAGATCAGGGAAGAGGCGACTGTAGACGAAAGTAGAGGTCAACAACGACGAAGCAAACACAAATAAGAAATATCACCATACTCCTCCTCTTCCGACAGTCTGTGTTCAGTCAATATGCATATCAAATATTAATATTTTTAAAATGTTAACCTTTTAAAGGCCATATTGTTTATGCAACTACACTGTTTTTATTGGGAAAAAAGAACTACAATAACTTTTGATTCTGATGCATTCTTATTTTTTGCAATGTCAAATTTTTCTAAAAACAGTCTCCTACAAAAATATTGTTCATATTTTTTTCAACTTTAAATTGTCACTCTTAACGCTACTTCAGACAGATATACTCATCAAATACTATTTTTAAAATTCTAACCCTTTAAAGGCCATAATGTTTATGCAACTCTTTAAATCAACAAAAAAACTACAATCCTTTCCAATCAATCATAAAATACCTTTCAAGGACTATTTATTATTATCAGGCCCTGAGATGGTCAGTGATTGGTAGAAACATTGATTTTGATGCATTGTTAGTTTCTGTGGTGGCAGATGCAATTTAATAATCTTGTGATATGATGGATTTTGAATCGTCTCCTTCTATAAGCAAACTTTTTTCCAACTAAATAATTATTACCCTGTTTTGTTTTAAGATAAATAAACAAGAATAGGTTCAACCTGAAAAAATATTTATTTTGCAAAGACGACCCTGAATGATGAAGACTGAAATATGAACATTGAATATGAAACATGGGGCAGTTGGGTGTGTTGTTGGAGATGGGGAGAAAGGAAAAGATAGAGATGGTGAGTGAGTGCATCATGGGTGACTGAGCGAGCGAGTGAGGGAGCGAGCGAGCGAGAGTGAGTGAGTGACTGAGAGTGAGTGAGCGAGCGAGCGAGAGTGAGTGAGCGAGCGAGCGTGACTGCGAGTGAACGAGCGAGATTTGGAGTCTCTGCTCCACCTGAGCTGAACTCTCACATTCACACATGATGCACTCACTCACCATCTCCATCTTTTCCCTTCTCACCATCTCCAACAACACACCTAATGCCCCATGTTTCATATTCAATGTTCATATTTAAGTGTTCATCATTCAGTGTCCTTTGCAAAATAAATGTTTTTTCAGGTTCAAACTATTATTGTATGTTTATTTATCTTAAAATAAAACCAGGTTATAATTGGGTTAGTAGGAAAAAAATGTTTTACTTGTAGTCGGAGACCGATTCAAAATCCATCATATATCACACAATAAGATTACATTGGATCTGCTACTACAAAAAAGTAATAATGCATCAAAATCAATGTTTCTACTAATCACTGACCCATCTCAGGGTCTAATAACCAAATATTCCTTAAACCACACCAAACATTTCAAAAATGAAACAAACTTGAACCCTGAGTCTGTTTATATATCAAAAAACAACCTGTGTTTGAATCGTATTCAGTGCTTTGTGACTATATTGATTTTTGTACACTTAAAAAATAATGGAAAAAACTAAATAATGAAAAGGGACGAGAGCAGCAGCAAACAACAATACTCATCTTCTTCTGACAGTCGGTGTTCAGATGTTCAAAGTTGTCCTGGATGTCAGAAATCCACCAAGCCTTGGGTCGACATTCTGAAACACATTAGGAAAAACGAAACTGAAAAGCAGCATCAAACGGTCATTGATGTTCAAAGGAATCTGATATACTCACCACTGTAGGTTTTTCTTGTGCAGTGGGAGTCACCGACCAGATCAGGGAAGAGGCGACTGTAGGCCAGAACGTCCACCAAACACCGTCTCGAGGTCGACCATGCTGGGTCACCCTTCTGGAACAGATTAGGAAAAACAAACAAATTAACGGAGACAAAAGCAGCAGCAAACAACAATACTCATCCTCTTCTGACAGCTGGGATTCAGAGTTCTTCTAAGTTGTCCAGGACGTAGGAAGTCCACCAAGCCTTGGGTCTCCATTCTGAAACAGATTAGGAAAAACGAAACTGAAAAACAGCATTAAACTTTCAATGTTGTTCAAGGGAATCTGATATACTCACCACTGTAGGTTCTTCTTGTGCAGTGGGTGTCCCGACCAGATCTGGGAAGAGGCGACTGTAGATGAAAGTAGACGTCAACAACAATGACACAAACAAAAAGAAATATCACCATACTCATCCTCTTCCGACAGTCTGTGTTCAGAGTTCTTCGAAGTTGTCCAGAACGTCCACCAAGCACCACCTCGAGGTCGACCACAATAGACCACCAAGCCTTGGGTCTCCATTCTGAAACAGATTAGGAAAAAGGAAACTGAAAAGTAGCATCAAACTGTCACTGATGTCCAAAGGAATCTGATATACTCACCACTGTAGGTTCTTCTTGTGCAGTGGGAGTCCCGACCAGATCTGGGAAGAGGCGACTGTAGATGAAAGTAGACGTCAACAACAATGACACAAACAAAAAGAAATATCACCATACTCATCCTCTTCCGACAGTCTGTGTTCAGAGTTCGTCAAAGTTGTCCAGAACGTCCACCAAGCACCACCTCGAGGTCGACCATGTTGGGTCGACATTCTGGAACAGATTAGGAAAAACAAAACTGAAAAGCAGTATCAAACTGTCACTGATGTCCAAAGGAATCTGATATACTCACCACTGTAGGTTCTTCTTGTGCAGTGGGAGTCACCGATGAGATCAGGGAAGAGGCGACTGTAGACGAAAGTAGAGGTCAACAACAATGACGCAAACAAAAAGAAATATCATACTCATCCTCTTCCGACAGTCTGTGTTCAGAGTTCGTCCAATTTGTCCAGAACGTCCACCAAGCACCACCTCGAGGTCAACCACAATAGACCACCAAGCCTTGGGTCTCCATTCTGAAACAGATTAGGAAAAACGAAACTGAAAAGTAGCATCAAACTGTCACTGATGTCCAAAGGAATCTGATATACTCACAACTGCAGGTTCTTCTTGTGCAGTGGGAGTCACAGACCAGATTAGGGAAGAGGTGACTGTAGGGTAGAACATCCACCAAGCACCACCTCGAGGTCGACCATGTTGGGTCTCCCTTCTGGAACAGATTAGGAAAAACAAACAGATAAAAGTGAAAAGCAGCAGCAAACAAAACTAACCATAATCATCCTCTTCCGACAGCTGGGGTTCAGAGTTCTTCGAAGTTGTCCAGGACGTAGGAAGTCAACCAAGCCTTGGGTCTCCATTCTGAAACAGATTAGGAAAAAACGAAACTGAAAAGCAGTAACAAACTGTCACTGAAGTCCAAAGGAATCTGATATACTCACCACTGTAGGTTCTTCTTGTGCAGTGGGAGTCACCGATGAGATCAGGGAAGAGGCGACTGTAGACGAAAGTAGAGGTCAACAACAATGACGCAAACAAAAATATCACCATACTCATCCTCTTCCGACAGTCTGTGTTCAGAGTTCGTCGAAGTTGTCCAGAACGTCCACCAAGCACCACCTCGAGGTCGACCATGTTGGGTCTCCATTCTGGAACAGATTAGGAAAAACAAACAAATGAACAGAGACAAAAGCAGCAGCAAACAACAATACTCCTCTTCTGACAGTCGGTGTTCAGAGTTGGTCAAAGTTGTCCTGGACGTCCACCAAGCGTGACTGTTCCATTACAAGGTCTATGTCGGGTCTTGATTCTGGAACAGATATGAAAACAAAAACTAAAGCAGCAGCAAACATCAGTGTCTCATATCAGAGGAGGAGTCTGGTTTACTCACCATCTTTGGAACTTGGAGATTGAAGCCATGTTGGGTCCTTGATTCCAAAGTAGTTCACCTTTTTATGCACAGCAGGAAAAACCTCACACCAAAATACAAACACTATACAGCGCAGTGGTATTTTTCCCCACTTTGTCCCATACCAGCGCCCTCTTGTGTTTAAAACTTTAAATACCACACATTTGACACTCAAACCAAAGCCCCTCAGTACGCCATGTAATCAAACACCAAAAGTAAGCAACCTTAAACCAAAATACCTTTGAGATGATAAATCCCATTGAGCAAAACGGCTTAAAATTGATTTTTCTAAACCTGGTTTGTACAAACAAACCAGGGTTAGGGTTAGGCTAACCCTAACCCCAACCCAAAAACTCTAACCAAGTACACCACACATATCAAACCTGTTTGAATGTTATCAAAACCATTTCATTCAGCTTTCAGCCATTTTAAGTTGGTTTACCCAGAGAAAAACCCAGAAAGTAAAAACACACCATTGACACCTTTTGTCTTGAAGACCAAAACCTGAGAGCTTTTAGATTTGATGAAACCACTTTGTAGTTGGAACCTTTTGATGCACAACAGGAAAAACCTCACACCAAACCAAAAAGACACAAACCTTTATATACAGCACAGTGCCAAGTCAAACACCACAGTTAAAAAAAACCTTTCAACTCTGGCAAAACCTTGTTTTCAACGCCGCACATTTGACACTCACAGGACACCATACCACATGTTTTATGAAAGATGTTCAGAGTAAAAACCTTTGTAAACCTCGTTTGTACAAACACCAAAAATAAAACCAAAGAACACAAATCAATGGACCCAAACCTGTTTGACTTGAGGGGCCCCTCTACACACACCTTTGGAATCCTTTCATTGTTTTTAAACCACACCAAACATTTCATTTCAAAAATGAGAAGAAAAAAAAAGAGAAAGTGCAGAGCAAACACTTCACTCACCATGTGCTGCCTCCTAGCTAGCGTTAGCTACTGCTACAGCAGGTGTGAGGACTGCAAACATCAAATGTTTTTCATCAAATTCATCACTAAATTAAGAACATTGTCGCCAAATTGTTAATTATATTTAAACAAGCCAGTATCAACAGGCTAACTGAAAATGCTAACAAACTAAAAGCTAGTGAGCTAACATACAAATGCTAACATGCTAACAAACTAAAAGCTAATGTGCGAACATACAAATGCTAACTAACCATAGGCTGACATAAATGCTAATATACAACACAAAAAGTTAATGGACTGACATACAATGCTAATATGCAAACAAACAAAATGCTAATGGCTAACATACAACAAACTACTGGGCTAAGTTGCTCACAAACAAAAAACTAATGGGCTAACACAAACGCTAACATGCCAACAAACTAAAAGCTACTGAGCGAACCTACAGGTGCCAACTAACCATAGGCTGACATAAATGCTAATATACAACACAAAAAGTTAATGGGCTAATATACAAAAAGCTAATGGACTGACATTCAATGCTAATATGCCAACAAAAAAAATGCTAATGGCTAACATACAAAAAACTACTGGGCTAAGATGCTAACAAACAAAAAGCTAATGGGCTAACACAAATGCTAACATGTGACAGTCAGGACTCAAAGTCAAGATCAAACAAACCTCCAAACTGGTGAACTGCTCCAGGCTGAGTGAACTGAGTGGAGGCAATCACAGTAACATGCAGCAGGTGAGTTAGAGGGAAACCAGGGAAAGGGGTTTCTCTGGCCAACCTGCAGGGGCAAAGACAAGCTGACACACCCACTGACACACCCACCCACTGAAAGACACACCCACAGACACACCCACCCACTGACAGACACACCCACTCATGCAGCCATTTAACAGGAGGGGAGGGGGCGAGCACCAACATGACTTTTAAATGCATTTAAATCTTTTATTTCATGTATAAATTCAGTTAACATCTGCTAAACAAACATGATTGTTTATGTTGACTTAATGCTTTTCTTTAATGTTGATGATATTTACTTATCTTAAGTTGTCCCAACATCATTTTTGTAAAGTCAACATAACTTTATAAAAGAGCAGAACAAACATCCATAACTGATAAAAAATACAACCTATGCACAACCTACACTGTAAAAAATGCTCAAAACATTAAAACTCAACTGTAAAAAATACTGGTCAGATGACCACACTGATGCTGCGTTCACTGACCGCACTGATGCTGCGTTCACTGACCACACTGATGCTGCGTACACTGACCACACTGATGCTGCGTTCACTGACCAAACTGATGCTGCGTTCACTGACCACACTGATGCTGCGTACACTGACCACACTGATGCTGCGTTCACTGACCGCACTGATGCTGCGTTCACTGACCACACTGATGCTGCGTACACTGACCACACTGATGCTGCGTTCACTGACCACACTGATGCTGCGTTCACTGACCAAACTGATGCTGTGTTCACTGACAGCACCAACACTGTGTCCACTGAACACACTAATGCTGCATTCCCTGACTGCTGCTTTTATTTATGGTTGCCGTTTCTTCAGAGTGCCCACTGGTGGACCAAACTAACATTACACATAAAGTAACATTTACAGAGAATTTGAGATAAAGTTCTTCCTCTTTGATAAAGAACTTTGGGACTATGTGAATTACAAGAAACACACAAATGGTTAAACTTTGAGACTGCCCTCCTGTGGGCAAACCATGACATATTATGGTGAGTTTCATTCAGTGCTACGACAGTATTTACACTGTGCTGCATTGATCTAAATTCACTGAAGAATGACAGAGTATTTAAAGTCCACTAAAGTCTTATCACTTATGGTTCTGGTAAAGAATTAAATGATAAAACTTGAATTATTACAAAAATATGTATCACAAACTTTTTGACACTGTTTTACCATCTTTTGTCAAATGTTTCACAGTCAAAATGTGATTTATTTTAGACAAAAGACACTGTTTTCTTCACATTTAAGTTTTCACAAAGCATTATGGGTAATGGATTGGTTCACATGGTGGAACCAATGTGTTTTTACAAGGAGGGTCACATTTGATTTATGGCTGCTGAATTATTCAGACTGCCCTCTGGTGGACAAAGTTGTTATTACATGTAAGGTCAAATCTGATTTATGGCTGCTGGGTTCTTCAAACTGCCCTCTAGTGGACAAACATGTCATTACATGTAAGCTCAAATTTGATGTATGGATATTTTATTATTTAAACTACCCTCTAGTGGACAAGTTTGACATTACATGTAAGGTCAAATCTGATTTATGGCTGCTAAATTCTTCAGACTGCCCTCTAGTGGACAAAGGTGTAATTACATGTAAGGTCAAATCTGATTTATGGCTGCTGGATTCTTCAGAATGCCCTCAATTGGACAAACATGTCATTACATGTAACATCAAATTTGATTTATGGCTGCTAAATTCTTCAGACTGCCCTCTAGTGGACAAAGGTGTTATTACATGTGAGGTAAAATCTGATTTACGTATAGTTAATTATTTCAACTGCCCTCTAGTGGACAAGTTTGACATTACAAGTAAGGTCAAATCTGATTTATAGCTGCTGGATTCTTCAGACTGCCCTCCGGTGGACAAACATGTTATTACATGTAAGGTCAAATTTGATTATTGGATGAGAAATCATTCAGACTGCCCTCTAGTGGACAAGTTTGAGATTACATGGAAGGTCAAACTTGATTTATGGATACTAAATTATTTAGACTGTCCTCCGGTGGACAAAAGTGTTACTACATGTAAGGTTAAATGTGATTTATGGCTGTTAAATTCTTCAGACTGCCCTCTGGTGGATAAACGTGTTACTACATGTAAGGTCAAATCAGGTTTATCACTGCTTGATTCTTCAGACTTGCCCTCCGGTGGACAAAACTGTTACTACATGTAAGGTCAAATTTGATTATTGGCTGAGAAATTATTCAAACTGCCCTCTAGTGGACAAAGGTGTTATTACATGTGAGGTAAAATCTGATTTACGTATAGTTAATTATTTCAACTGCCCTCTAGTGGACAAGTTTGACATTACAAGTAAGGTCAAATCTGATTTATAGCTGCTGGATTCTTCAGACTGCCCTCCGGTGGACAAACATGTTATTACATGTAAGGTCAAATTTGATTATTGGATGAGAAATCATTCAGACTGCCCTCTAGTGGACAAGTTTGAGATTACATGGAAGGTCAAACTTGATTTATGGATACTAAATTATTTAGACTGTCCTCCGGTGGACAAAAGTGTTACTACATGTAAGGTTAAATGTGATTTATGGCTGTTAAATTCTTCAGACTGCCCTCTGGTGGATAAACGTGTTACTACATGTAAGGTCAAATCAGGTTTATCACTGCTTGATTCTTCAGACTTGCCCTCCGGTGGACAAAACTGTTACTACATGTAAGGTCAAATTTGATTATTGGATGAGAAATTATTCAAACTGCCCTCTAGTGGACAAACGTGTCATTAGAAGTAAGGTCACATCAGGTTTATCGCTGCTGGATTCTTCAGACTGCCCTCCGGTGGACAAACATGTTATTACATGTAAGGTCAAATTTGATTATTGGATGAGAAATCATTCAGACTGCCCTCTAGTGGACAAGTTTGAGATTACATGGAAGGTCAAACTTGATTTATGGATACTAAATTATTTAGACTGTCCTCCGGTGGACAAAAGTGTTACTACATGTAAGGTTAAATGTGATTTATGGCTGTTAAATTCTTCAGACTGCCCTCTGGTGGATAAACGTGTTACTACATGTAAGGTCAAATCAGGTTTATCACTGCTTGATTCTTCAGACTTGCCCTCCGGTGGACAAAACTGTTACTACATGTAAGGTCAAATTTGATTATTGGCTGAGAAATTATTCAAACTGCCCTCTAGTGGATAAACGTGTCATTAGAAGTAAGGTCACATCAGGTTTATCGCTGCTGGATTCTTCAGACTGCCCTCCGGTGGACAAACATGTTATTACATGTAAGGTCAAATTTGATTATTGGATGAGAAATTATTCAAACTGCCCTCTAGTGGACAAACGTGTCATTAGAAGTAAGGTCACATCAGGTTTATCGCTGCTGGATTCCTCAACTGCCCTCTGGTGGACAAACATGTCATTAAATGTTATGACAAATCTGATTTATAGCTGTTTAATTATTTCAACTGCCCTCTAGTGGCTAAATTTATCATTACATTTAAGGTAAAACATGACATGAAAAATATATTTATAATTAATGTTGAACACTGCCCTCCTGTGGGCAAACCATAACATGACATGGTGAGTTTCATCCAGTGTGTTAAACTACATTCACTGGAGAATAACAGAGTATTTAAAGTCCACTAAAGTCTTATCACTCATGGTGCTGGTAAAGAATTAAATGATAAAACTTGAATTATTACAGAATTATGTATCACAAACTTTTTGACACTGTTTTACCATCTTTTGTCAAATGTTTCACAGTCAAAATGTGATTTATTTTAGACAAAAGACACCGTTTTCTTCACATTTAAGTTTTCACAAAGCATTATGGGTAATGGATTGGTTCACATGGTACATGGAACAGCTTCCTGGTGAACAAAAGTGTTTTTACAAGGAGGGTCACATTTGATTTATGGCTGCTGAATTATTCAGTGCCCTCCGGTGGACAAAAGTGTTACTACATGTAAGGTTAAATGTGATTTATGGCTGTTAAATTCTTCAGACTGCCCTCTGGTGGATAAACGTGTTACTACATGTAAGGTCAAATCAGGTTTATCACTGCTTGATTCTTCAGACTTGCCCTCCGGTGGACAAAACTGTTACTACATGTAAGGTCAAATTTGATTATTGGCTGAGAAATTATTCAAACTGCCCTCTAGTGGACAAAGGTGTTATTACATGTGAGGTAAAATCTGATTTACGTATAGTTAATTATTTCAACTGCCCTCTAGTGGACAAGTTTGACATTACAAGTAAGGTCAAATCTGATTTATAGCTGCTGGATTCTTCAGACTGCCCTCCGGTGGACAAACATGTTATTACATGTAAGGTCAAATTTGATTATTGGATGAGAAATCATTCAGACTGCCCTCTAGTGGACAAGTTTGAGATTACATGGAAGGTCAAACTTGATTTATGGATACTAAATTATTTAGACTGTCCTCCGGTGGACAAAAGTGTTACTACATGTAAGGTTAAATGTGATTTATGGCTGTTAAATTCTTCAGACTGCCCTCTGGTGGATAAACGTGTTACTACATGTAAGGTCAAATCAGGTTTATCACTGCTTGATTCTTCAGACTTGCCCTCCGGTGGACAAAACTGTTACTACATGTAAGGTCAAATTTGATTATTGGCTGAGAAATTATTCAAACTGCCCTCTAGTGGATAAACGTGTCATTAGAAGTAAGGTCACATCAGGTTTATCGCTGCTGGATTCTTCAGACTGCCCTCCGGTGGACAAACATGTTATTACATGTAAGGTCAAATTTGATTATTGGATGAGAAATTATTCAAACTGCCCTCTAGTGGACAAACGTGTCATTAGAAGTAAGGTCACATCAGGTTTATCGCTGCTGGATTCCTCAACTGCCCTCTGGTGGACAAACATGTCATTAAATGTTATGACAAATCTGATTTATAGCTGTTTAATTATTTCAACTGCCCTCTAGTGGCTAAATTTATCATTACATTTAAGGTAAAACATGACATGAAAAATATATTTATAATTAATGTTGAACACTGCCCTCCTGTGGGCAAACCATAACATGACATGGTGAGTTTCATCCAGTGTGTTAAACTACATTCACTGGAGAATAACAGAGTATTTAAAGTCCACTAAAGTCTTATCACTCATGGTGCTGGTAAAGAATTAAATGATAAAACTTGAATTATTACAGAATTATGTATCACAAACTTTTTGACACTGTTTTACCATCTTTTGTCAAATGTTTCACAGTCAAAATGTGATTTATTTTAGACAAAAGACACCGTTTTCTTCACATTTAAGTTTTCACAAAGCATTATGGGTAATGGATTGGTTCACATGGTACATGGAACAGCTTCCTGGTGAACAAAAGTGTTTTTACAAGGAGGGTCACATTTGATTTATGGCTGCTGAATTATTCAGTGCCCTCCGGTGGACAAAAGTGTTACTACATGTAAGGTTAAATGTGATTTATGGCTGTTAAATTCTTCAGACTGCCCTCTGGTGGATAAACGTGTTACTACATGTAAGGTCAAATCAGGTTTATCACTGCTTGATTCTTCAGACTTGCCCTCCGGTGGACAAAACTGTTACTACATGTAAGGTCAAATTTGATTATTGGCTGAGAAATTATTCAAACTGCCCTCTAGTGGACAAACGTGTCATTAGAAGTAAGGTCACATCAGGTTTATCGCTGCTTGATTCTTCAGACTGCCCTCCGGTGGACAAACATGTTATTACATGTAAGGTCAAATTTGATTATTGGATGAGAAATCATTCAGACTGCCCTCTAGTGGACAAGTTTGAGATTACATGGAAGGTCAAACTTGATTTATGGATACTAAATTATTTAGACTGTCCTCCGGTGGACAAAAGTGTTACTACATGTAAGGTTAAATGTGATTTATGGCTGTTAAATTCTTCAGACTGCCCTCTGGTGGATAAACGTGTTACTACATGTAAGGTCAAATCAGGTATATCACTGCTTGATTCTTCAGACTTGCCCTCCGGTGGACAAAACTGTTACTACATGTAAGGTCAAATTTGATTATTGGCTGAGAAATTATTCAAACTGCCCTCTAGTGGACAAACGTGTCATTAGAAGTAAGGTCAAATCAGGTTTATCGCTGCTGGATTCTTCAGACTGCCCTCCGGTGGACAAACATGTTATTACATGTAAGGTCAAATTTGATTATTGGATGAGAAATTATTCAAACTGCCCTCTAGTGGACAAACGTGTCATTAGAAGTAAGGTCACATCAGGTTTATCGCTGCTGGATTCCTCAACTGCCCTCTGGTGGACAAACATGTCATTAAATGTTATGACAAATCTGATTTATAGCTGTTTAATTATTTCAACTGCCCTCTAGTGGCTAAATTTATCATTACATTTAAGGTAAAACATGACATGAAAAATATATTTATAATTAATGTTGAACACTGCCCTCCTGTGGGCAAACCATGACATGACATGACATGGTGAGTTGCATCCAGTGTGTTAAACTACATTCACTGGAGAATAACAGAGTATTTAAAGTCCACTAAAGTCTTATCACTCATGGTGCTGGTAAAGAATTAAGTGATAAAACTTGAATTATTACAGAATTATGTATCACAAACTTTTTGACACTGTTTTACCATCTTTTGTCAAATGTTTCACAGTCAAAATGTGATTTATTTTAGACAAAAGACACCGTTTTCTTCACATTTAAGTTTTCACAAAGCATTATGGGTAATGGATTGGTTCACATGGTACATGGAACAGCTTCCTGGTGAACAAAAGTGTTTTTACAAGGAGGGTCACATTTGATTTATGGCTGCTGAATTATTCAGACTGCCCTCCGGTGGACAAAAGTGTTACTACATGTAAGGTTAAATGTGATTTATGGCTGTTAAATTCTTCAGACTGCCCTCTGGTGGATAAACGTGTTACTACATGTAAGGTCAAATCAGGTTTATCACTGCTTGATTCTTCAGACTTGCCCTCCGGTGGACAAAACTGTTACTACATGTAAGGTCAAATTTGATTATTGGATGAGAAATTATTCAAACTGCCCTCTAGTGGACAAACGTGTCATTAGAAGTAAGGTCACATCAGGTTTATCGCTGCTGGATTCTTCAGACTGCCCTCCGGTGGACAAACATGTTATTACATGTAAGGTCAAATTTGATTATTGGATGAGAAATCATTCAGACTGCCCTCTAGTGGACAAGTTTGAGATTACATGGAAGGTCAAACTTGATTTATGGATACTAAATTATTTAGACTGTCCTCCGGTGGACAAAAGTGTTACTACATGTAAGGTTAAATGTGATTTATGGCTGTTAAATTCTTCAGACTGCCCTCTGGTGGATAAACGTGTTACTACATGTAAGGTCAAATCAGGTTTATCACTGCTTGATTCTTCAGACTTGCCCTCCGGTGGACAAAACTGTTACTACATGTAAGGTCAAATTTGATTATTGGCTGAGAAATTATTCAAACTGCCCTCTAGTGGACAAGTTTGAGATTACATGGAAGGTCAAACTTGATTTATGGATACTAAATTATTTAGACTGTCCTCCGGTGGACAAAAGTGTTACTACATGTAAGGTTAAATGTGATTTATGGCTGTTAAATTCTTCAGACTGCCCTCTGGTGGATAAACGTGTTACTACATGTAAGGTCAAATCAGGTTTATCACTGCTTGATTCTTCAGACTTGCCCTCCGGTGGACAAAACTGTTACTACATGTAAGGTCAAATTTGATTATTGGATGAGAAATTATTCAAACTGCCCTCTAGTGGACAAACGTGTCATTAGAAGTAAGGTCACATCAGGTTTATTGCTGCTGGATTCTTCAGACTGCCCTCCGGTGGACAAACATGTTATTACATGTAAGGTCAAATTTGATTATTGGATGAGAAATCATTCAGACTGCCCTCTAGTGGACAAGTTTGAGATTACATGGAAGGTCAAACTTGATTTATGGATACTAAATTATTTAGACTGTCCTCCAGTGGACAAGTGTTACTACATGTAAGGTCAAATCAGGTTTATCACTGCTTGATTCTTCAGACTGCCCTCCGGTGGACAAAAGTGTTATTACATGTAAGGTCAAATTTGATTTATGGATGGTAAATTATTTAGACTGCCCTCTGGTGGATGAACATGTAATTACATGTAAGGTTAAATCTGATTATTGGATGAGAAATTATTCAAACTTCCCTCTAGTGGACAAACGTGTCATTACAAGTAAGGTCAAATCAGGTTTATCGCTGCTGGATTCTTCAAACTGCCCTCTGGTGGACAAACGTGTAATTACAAGTAAGGTCAAATTTGATTTATGGATGCTCAATTATTTAGACTGCCCTCCACTGGACAAGTTTGACATAACACATAAGGTCAAATCTGATCTATTGATGTTGGGTTGTTTAGACTGCCCTCTGGTGGACAAAAGTGTAAAGAGGTGAAAATATAATTCACATAAACACAATAATGTAGACTGCCCCCAGTGGACAAATACATATTTGAAAGTATAATTTAATATTACTATGACTGTTGAATTATTTAATCTTCCCTCTAGTGGTCGGTTCAATATTTTTAAATCAGTAAAATTTTAAAAGTTGTAAGGTCAAATTTTATTTATGGCTGCCAAATTCTTCAGACTGCCCTCCAGTGGTCAAAAGTGAAAACGCTAACAAACAAAAAGCTAATGCACTAACACACAAATGCTTACAAACAAAAAGCAAATGCTTTTGCTAACATGCAAAACAAAAACTTAATAGGCTAACAATCATAAAGCTAATGGGCTAACATACAAAAAGCTTCTGAGCTAAGATGCTAACAATCAAAAAACTAATGGGCTAACACAAATGCTAACATGTGACAGCCAGGACTCAAAGTCAAGACAAAAATCCAAATGACTGACCATGGCTGTGACTCATGGCTGAGAATGAAGCATTAAGGCTGAGTGTTACTGCTACGACGACAACAAGACAAACACTGGTGAACTGAGTGGAGCCAATCACAGTAACATGCAGCAGGTGTGTTGGCGGGAAACCAGGGAAAGGGGTTTCTCTGGACAACCTGCACGGGCAAAGACAAGCAGACACACCCACAAAAAGAAACGCCCACCCAGAGACACACCCACTCATGCAGACAGCCATTTAACAGGAGGGGAGGGGGCGAGCACCAACATGACTTTTATATGCATTTAAAACTTGTTTATGTCGAGTTAATGCATTTCTTTAAAGGTCACATAGAGTGGTCCTGTTGCACATATATGTGAGTTATGGAGGTCTACTTACATACATTAAGTTGTTTTTATGGTCAAAATCCTCCTAGTTGATGTAAACGAGCCGATTGAAATCTGTCCTTTTCGAAGCGCTTGTCAGTCGCGCTATTTCAGCCATAAATCTCGCCCGAGAAGACAGAGTGTGTTGTGATTGGCCAGCCAGCGTAGAGCCTTCCCACCTGTGTTGTGATTGGCCAGGTATCTGGAAGTGACGTAATCTATCGCGTCAGCTCTCAGAAGCGCAGCTCCCTCTCTGGAACGGTGGATGCACTGCTACTCATTATCAAAACATTGTTTTAACAGTGTTTAAAAATAGCTTCGTCACGACTCCCCGCCGCAGTCCCTTTATGACTTTAAACCGGAGTCAGACCCAGAGTCAGAAGACACTGTTGCTCATGAAACACCTCCACAACGGACGTTATTCTTCTTCTGCGGTTCAATGTACGCAACCGGATGTGCCCGGACTAGTGCCCGGAGCAGGACGATCTGCTGTTCAGGAGAACCGCTGCTTACGTAACTATTACGGGATTTTCAGTGATCTCGTTGAGCCCCGAGATTACAATAAAACACAACGTTCTCAGCAATGGTTGAACTGTTTGTTTCGAACCGTCAGGCTTCATAAACAAGGTAATGACGCAGATACACACCAAAAAAAACAGCGATAATAGGAACTTCCGGTCTAGTTCCGCTTTAATGTTGATGATATTTACTTATCTTGAGTTGTCCCAACGTCATTTTTGTAAAGTCAACATAACTTTATAAAAGATCAGAACAAACATGCATAAATGATAAAAAATACAACTTGCTGTGCACAACTTACACTGTAAAAAATACTCAAAACATTAAAACTCAACTGTAAAAAATACTGGTCAGATGACCACACTGATGCTGCGTTCACTGACCACACCGACGCTGCGTTCACTGACCACACCGACGCTGCGTTCACTGACCACACCGACGATGCGTTCACTGACCACACCGACGCTGCGTTCACTGACCACACTGACGCTGCCTTCACTGACCACACTGACGCTACGTTAACTGATCACTGATGCTGCCTTCACTGACCACACTAATGATGCGTTCACTGACCACTGCTTTGATTTATCATTGTCATTTCTTCAGACTGCCCTCTGGTGGACAAAATTGACATTACATACATAATGTGATTTACAGATGATAAGTTCTTCATAGGGCTATTTGATCAAAAAGTCTGAAACTATATAAATAACAATAAACCTACTTATTGTTAATGTTTGACACTGCCCTCCAGTGGGCAAATCACGGCATGATAACAAGATTTTATCCGCTGTTGCTTCAGGGTTAAAACTACAACACAGACATGTGGACATGATGAAGACTGAAGTCTGCTTAAGTTCAAACTCAGCATCACATGAGGAATAAATGTGATTAAAGTGTTTATTGGTCTGAGTATTAAGTACTAAGTATTAATATAATGGTATCAGATAAACTACTGATCTACGAGGATTTTCTCCGCTGACCTCTGACCTCATCAGGTCATCTTCACTCAGACTGTATCACAATAATAGAAAGTTATTCTTCACACTTTGTCACTTTATGGTGTTGCCTGTGTACCTAATAAAGTGGCTGGTGAATGTGCAGAAGCATATGTTTTAGGCAGGAGTGAAAATGCTTTAAAATCAGAATATAAATTCTATCAATTTACAAACTGCAGAGTGAACAAAGAAGAAAACACTTTTCTTATTAATGAGCAGTTTTTGTCATTTTCTGCCCAGTTTGAAACTTGACGTTCATTCTTTAAAGTTGTATTGTGTTGTTTTTTAATTTATCAGTTCAAACAAATGAAACACATCAGCTTCATATAACGTCCGTCCCTCACAGAGGATTTTAAAGACGTGGGTGACCAACAATGTTTTAATCCTGAGAAAGTGCTTCTCAATCCTGGTCCATGTTTTCCATGTTTCCCTGCTCCAACACATCTGATTCAAATGGTTCTCTCATCACCAAGCTCTGCAAAAAGCCTGTGAATGAGCCTTTATTTGAAGCAGGTGTTGGAGCAGGGGAACCTGCAGGGCAGTGGGTTTGAGGATCGAGAAGCACCGGTTTAGACGATCCACAAGACGCAGGACCATGTGTTTAATCAAAGATTTCAGGGGAGATTCCAGGGATTATTCACCCAGCGACATTCCCTTTGATTAATGACGCGCTGCGGTCTGGATAAATAAAGGTAAATAAATATGTTTCTGTTCACAAAGACCAAACGGAGCAGAATAATTACAAAAAAAAACTTATTTTCAATATCAATTGTTATGTTTTAGTTTTATTGTCATGTTTTCCTTCCCATCGTCTCGAAATGCAAACAAAAATGTTGACCTTTTTGTGAAACGCCGTTTTCCAGCACGCGCCGACCAACAAGCTCCTCTACGCCAAAGATATTCCCAAGTTCAGACAGGAAGTGAAGGTTTACTACAAGCAGGTCAGAGAGCAGCCGTCTATCACAGACTCTGAGTTTAAAGTGTTCCTGCAGGAGGAATCCAAGGTAACACTCATTTGTCACGGGTCAACTTTTGAAAAGACAAAGTGGCAGAAGAAGAAATGCTGACTGTTGTTGTTTTGATCTCAGAAACACGAGAATGAATTCAACGACGCAGCCGCACTCAGAGAACTCTACAAACTAATGCAGAAATACTTCACAGAGGTCAGTGGGGTCACAGTGTTTCCTTTTCTAATCACTGTGTGTGACATGAGGATGATGATGATGATGATGGTGATGATGGTGATGATGGTGAGGATGATGATGATGATGATGATGATGATGAGGATGATGATGATGATGATGGTGATGATGGTGGTGATGATGGTGGTGAGGATGATGATGGTGATGATGATGGTGATGAGAATGATGATGGTGAGGATGATGAGAATGATGATGGTGAGGATGATGATGATGATGGTGATGAGGATGATGATGATGGTGATGATGATGATGATGATGATCCATCACTGACAGGAAATAAGATTTATAACACCTCCAGGTTTTGCTTGGTTCCCTGTTCATGTGCGGGGGGGGGGGTTTATGGGTATATTTGAGGCCTTGTTTTACAGAGGACTCCATGTTGTCTCCATTTTGTCTCCATTTTGTCTCCATGTTTCACTCTGATGGACGGGCATTTTGGAGCAAAGCAGTAGAAAGAGGAAACGATGGAGAGAAGTTTTGTTTCCTTCCTTACTTAGTAAATGAAGTACTGAATGAAGGCGTCTTCAGTTGGTTTCACTGCAGTTTTCACACTGGACTTTAGACAGAAGACAACAAATCAATCTCAGTGTTTGTTTGTTTTCAACAGAACAGACCGGTTTGACATCGCTCTCCTTCTGGATTCTTCTTCCCACAGATAACAGAGAAACTGAACCAGAACGGCGCCCCCGCTGAGCTGCTGGAGCAACTGCATCAAGTCAAAAACTTGTTTGATGGACTAAAGAGCTGCTCCTGGAGCTGAGCTGTGACCACAGAAGATACTATAGACGATCTCATCATCATCTTCCTCTTCAAGGTACTTGAGGTTGAGCTACGGTTGTGGATTATCGATTTATTATTATTATTATTATTATTATTATTGAATGACGTGTGTGTCCTCTGCTGTGTCAGGTCAGCAGTATGAGCTCATTACCATATTAAGAGCCATTCCTTGTGTATTATATTTAATTCTCTTCAGGGTAAAAGCTCAGGGACAAACTGTGGATCACAGTTGAACATATACGTCGTGTATAAATACTAACATGTGTTTTGATCATTGTAATTTATAACATGCAGATGTGATGAATGAAGAAAACACTTCATACATGTGAATGTTGTAACTGTAATCTCATGACTCTGTTTTATTGAACATTATTGCTATTGTGTTAAAAAATAAAAAAAGTTAATGATTTAAAAAGAGTGGAGTGTGATTGTGGTCATAGTTCAAAGGTCAAAGGTCAGGGTCTCTGTGTCCCAGTGATCCCAGTTCTTCCAGCTGTTGTTCCTGAGCACTTTCCAGATCTTCAATCCTCCGTCTCAGCAGAGACAGTTCCCTCTGATTCTGTTCTATCTGCAGTGAACAGAAGAGACCACAGTTATTACGGTCACACATCAAAGATTTCTCACCTCAAATTATCTTAAAACTGCGTTCAGGGACAGAAAAATATTTATTTCAGATGAGGAACGGCCACTGTTTCAATGTTATTCAGCTGTAACAACAACAACAACAACAACAACAGTCTTTCTTTCTCGGACGCCATTGCTCACTGTAGCCTGAAGCACAACAACCTTGCGTAGCGACCCCTACTGATCGGGCAGGAAATTGCAGTGCGTAGCCGTCACCACAACGGAGAACTACGAGGGCTGGAGGCATCTCCCTGGTTACGCAGTCAGAAGTATAATGTGGCCTTAACTCGTCTCACTAAAACCCAACGTTGTCGTCTTTAGATGAGAAAAGAGCACAACGTAGGCTAAGCTGTGCTCACAGCGCCCTCTGCTGGACAATACTTTTCACGAGCAGAAATCCAGATAAAGTTAGACAGCATTACCTTAACCAAACTGTACCATTCAACTCAATGGAAACAAAGCTGTTGTTGAATTGACTGTTTCAAAGTAAACTGACTGTTGCAGCCTCATACACTTAGAAACAGACTGACCTGAGGGTCCATCATAATGTAAGGTATAAAGTATGAAATGATCAGACGAGCTTCTGTGTAATAATCAATTCATCTTGGTTCAGCTGCTCCACTAATGCGTTGTTTGTGTCGGGATTTACAGAGTCTGACATCATCACTACACTGACCTGTTTTCACAGCGGTGAACCTCGTGAAACCTGTGGTGGCTGAAGGAACGACCCCCACAAATACGTGTGTTTCATATGGTTTTTGTCAGCGCGTACATTTAAGTGGTGTACGTGATGCTTCCTGTTTCTGTGGGTGGAGCATCAGTGTGTGTGTGTGTGTGTGTGTGTGCTGTGTTTACCGGGATGTTGGATAACGGCCTCTCAGTCCCAGCCTGGAGGAACGGGTTAGGTGAGGAGGTCAGGAAGGCAGGATGACCAGCGCTGAAAGGAACTTGGCCGCCCAGTAGGAGGCGCTGAAACTCATTGTGTCGCTGCTGCAGCTCTTTGAGTCGTCTCCTGAGCTCAGCTTGTTCTTTAGAGAAGGCTGGTCATAAATCATCAAGTCATAAATTAAGCAGAAATACAGGCAGAAATGTTGTCTTACCTTTGCCGTTTATCAAAACAAGTTATTTCCACTGGAACAAAACCACTTCTAATGAAGAACTACACTTCCCAGCATGCTTTGGGGACTATTTCCCAGCCTGATTGGTGACGGGCGAACGTCTGTCAAATCCTTTTGACATGCTGACGGCGTGACTTGCACGCATTTGGAGGGCGGAGTCTGATTCTATTGGTTACAAGGATTAAAACGAGCTGTCAATCACTCACATTGGTCAGAGCTATGGCGCTGCCTAACTGTAGACGTTGCAGTCACCGAGTTGTCTTTACGCTCTAGAGCGCACACACATATATGTATATATGCAAGTCTTTTTTAGACCAATAGTGACATGTATGCACGGATGGTGTCAGACTGTGCCAAACAGAGAACGCCTCGACATCTCTTTACTAAAACCTCTGTCATTTTACTCTGCTTCACTTCAGCACAGCTCATGTCCACATGTTACATGACCTCCATGTGTTTTTAAGCTCCTACTGAAAAAATCCTTGATTTCTGCTGTGTTCCATCTGCATTTACTCTGACACAGTGGCAAAGTGTTCTCTTTATTTTCATACCAAGATAATCCACATAGAGCTTGAAACTGCAGAGATTTACTCTGTTTAGTTTGGGCATGTCATTGTCGGTCAGGGAAGAAGAGGTTAACATGATTCTTTCATTCATACGACGACAGCTGATGTTCTTACTTCTTGGCTGCAGCAACGGCCAGTTCCAGTTCCTCTATCTTTGCCTTCAGTAACTGGATTTTATCCTGAAGTCTCTTCTCTTTGTCCTCAGTCTGGGTTTTCCTCTGCACAACACAGACAGTTTGTAGACATGTGAAACTGACATGAGCCACTTATGGTCAGTTCAGCTTCTGCACACACATGTAGAAGAGCCACATGTGGTCAAAAATAAGAATACTGCCACTATTATAATAGAAACAGTGATATAAAGATGACTCCCCAGATGCATACCCACAGAACCTAAAACAAAGTTAAAACACCGATGGATCAAACAGCAGGAGCAGAAAAAAAACGTCACCACACACACATTGAAAAGCGTCACCGGAGCATCAGCGCGATTATGTAAACAGGTATCAGCTGGACAGCGGAGAATCTACAGATTCAAACGGTACGACCAAGATTCACGGATCTAGCCCCAAAATAAGAGCAAAACAACAACTGACCTTCAAGAAATACAAGCAGAAATATTGTCTTACCTTTGCTGTTTATCAAAACAAGTTATTTCCACCGGAACAAAACCACTTCTAATGAAGAACTACACTTCCCAGCATGCTTTGGGAACAAATCCTGGTCTAATTGATCATTACAGAACGACATTAGATCGTTCTGATTAGAGAAGGGCGACTGTCCGCACAAATGCGTCATATGCATTTATGTCCTTTTGACTCGCTAATGAAGTGATTGACGTGCATTTGGAGACCGGGTCTGATTCTACTGGTTCAGAGGTTTAAAACGAGCTGTCAATCACCCTAATTGACCAAGGTAAGCCAGAGCTATGGCGCTGCGTAACAGATATAATTAACCTTTTGTTCTCTTAACTCAGTGACCAGTCAAAACATTCGTATGATTGGTCAGGTGGCATAGTTTATGGTGCATGGAATTAGTCTGCATTTCCTGGACCTTGAGTTAGAAAATGGTCTGACCTCTGACCTACAGCCGTTGTCTCATGTGTGATGTGCTGATATGAAAGCGTGTGTAGGCAGCAGCAGCATCATTACCTTCTTCTGAGCCACCGCTGCTCTCTGCAGCTTCTCTTTGACCTGAGAATATTTCTGCTGCAGCTCAGATATTCGCTCCTGCAGCCCGTGTTTCTCCTCTAACCACTCCACCTGACGGCTCTCCAACATTCTGAAAAAACAAACATACTGGGGTTTGTTAAGTCATACTGTATATGTTGTGTTAGATTTAACTGAAGAGCGACGTACCTCTCTGCTTCATGCTGACTCTTCTCACTCTGAACTCGGCTCGACTTCAGCTCATCCTTGACTTTATCCAGTGTTTGTCGGAGGCGCTGGTTCGTCTCCAGCAGGTCACTTTCAGAGTGTGACAGTGTCCCAAGTTGGACACCAAGCTCTTCCTTCTTCTGTTGAGTCAAACAAAATCTCAGGTCAGAGCTTAAAGCAGGAAAAACAGTGTCTACAAACAATACTTTGGGAAAGTGTCGTAGCCTTATTACAGTCTCCTTGTTCATCGTCATCTTCTTGTGTTTGAAGACTCAACTCACTTTGTAGTTTTCTTTCCTTAGTTAGCCTAGATTGGTTCATTGTATCTCTGTGATTGTATACATTGTAACATGGACTTGTATGAATAAAGCTTTATTCAAACATAAATAAAAGGATTCACTCCATCTGTTGTGGGTGTATTTTACAGCACCTGGCATTTATAAATGGTTGATTGATTTAGTAATGGTGGTTCACTTTGAGTTGCCCTGTGTATGAATAGTGCTATACAAATAAACTTGCCCTGCCTTCTACTGTAAATAAATGTATTATTTACAGTATAAATCACTTCATTCCTGATGTGTTTGTGTTGATCTGACCTGCTGCAGCTCAGTGACCTCAGCTTTCAGCCTCTCCAGATCCTCCAGCTGTGAGCTCTGCTGCTGAACTCTGCTTCTGTGAATCAGATAAAAACAGTACATGAATGACACCATGCAGAGAAGTCTTTTTTTATTTTTTGCACAAATGGGGATAAAATATCTTCTGTACTGCGCTGCTACAAAACAGGAGAAACAAAGAGCTCACAGTGTGTTGATTAAGTCTTTATCTGTTTATTGTGTAGGTTGACCTCTGTGTGTGTGTGTGTGTAAACAGGAACTGAGGTAAAGAGGCTGCAATAGTAATAGAGATGCCATTTATAATAACATAAGCACAGAGAAGTGATGGCTCACATATAACATCATCTCACACCCTCCATGGTCTTCTTTCAGTTCCATTTGCCTGTGAACAAACTGACCTCAGGTTGTGCACTTCTCTGCGAGCAGACTCTTCGCCCTGCTGAGCACTACGGACACGATCCTCCCACTCCTCCTTCTGGGCATGATCTGCAGCATCCTGCAGCGCCCTCTGCTGCTCCAGTGTGGCGAGACGGTTCTCCAACTCCAACCTCACAACATAGACCAGAGGAAAACACATGCGATGCTTATTTCTACAACAAAAATAGGTCGAAAGGGGGTGATTTATTCTATAATGATGAATTGTAATCAGGGTTCATACGTTAATGAAAAACCTGGAAAAGTTTTGGAAATTGAAAATTCATTTTCTAGGTCCTTGAAAAGTTAATGAAAAACTACATTTCCTGTAAAGTTTTGGAAAAGTCATGGAAATATTGCATGGATAATATTTTGGATGCGTAAAACACAACAAAATGATGTAATGTGCAATTACAATTTAAAAACAAGCAGGTCAACGGCGCCGTGCTTAGCGACCCTCCAGTCCTCACATGGATTTTCAGATGCTCTATTCAACGACAAAATCCCAGAAAAGTGTAGTTAACGAGTGCGATATGATTTAACTGCTTCTATTCAAATAAGGCGTACGGAGACGATCATTCAGTCCTGGCGTGTGGGTTTCGCTGGCTAACACACAAAAGCTAACGGAGAAGCTAAAAACACAAGGCACACTTCCGGGGGCGTTCTCACAGTGGCTGCAAGTGTTTACTGCAGGCGTGAACCAAAACGTGAACAACAAAAAAGCCCTTACAGAATACAACCACTTCCTCTCTTTTAAACATTACTTAAAGCATTACTCAAATAATAATTCAAATCAATAAGTATGAAAGAAAGTTACAACAGAGCGGCTTTTTAAGGAGAGCTTTAAACTTTGGCTGCTGAAAGACGCAGACCACGGACAAGCAGAATGCTGATAATGAAAGACGTGTCGCGACAAACTGCACATGCTTTTTTATTTGACGAAAGTGTTAACCACTTCTTTCCTGACCCTCTTTTTGGAGTCCCTGCTCTAAAATGACATGCCCAAACTAAATAGAGTAAACCTCTGCAGTTACAAGCTCTATGTGGATTATCTTGATATCAAAATAAAAGATAACACTTGTGAGATTCCACCAGAGGTGTAAGTTTCACTGTAGATGCCACTGTGTCAGAGTAAATGTACATGGAACACAGCATAACTGAAGGATTTTTTTTCTCTCGCCTAAAAAAATATTGCATTTTAAAGCAAATATCACCTTTAAAATATGCAGCAGGAGCTTAAAAACACATGGAGGTCATGCAACAACATGTGGACAAGAACATTAATGCATATGACGCATTTGTGCGGACATTCGCCCTTCTCTAATCAGAACGATCTAATGTCACTCTGACCCGGATTTGTTCCCAAAAGCATGCTGGTAAGTGTAGTTCTTCATTAGAAGCGGTTTTGTTCCGGTGGAAATAACTTGTTTTGATAAAAAGCAAAGGTAAGACAACATTTCTGCTTGTATTTCTTGAAAGTCAGTTGTTGTTTTGCTCTTATTTTGGGGCTGGATCCGTGAATCTTGGTCGTAGAGTGATAAAAAAATGGTACCGCTGGAATCGGTAGATCCTTCGCTGTCCAGTCGACACGTGGTTTTTTTGTTTACATAATCACGCTGATGCTCCGGTGCCGCTTTTCAATGAGTGCGCTGAGACGTTTTTTTTCCGCTCCTGCTGTTTGATCCATCGGTGTTTTAACTGTGATGAACCGTGAACATAAGAAAGGTTTATATGAGCTTTTAGCCGAGTTTCTGACCTTTCTGTGGGTATGCAGCATGTCTGTGTTTGTTAAAGTTAGACACTGTTTTATGATGCTTTTGTCGCTGCGTCTGACGCTGTGCTTTATAAATAAACTTGACTTGACATTAGGGAAAAACATGATTATTCTGTCACTGTTGCTATGTAAAGGCCTTCAGTCTGACATGAATAGTTTGTGATGAAAAACAGCCTAACCTCCTCCAGTTTGTTGAACCTCTCTCTGAGTGGAGCCTCCATCTCTTGCTGCACCTGAGCTCGAAGCAGCTCCAGTCGCTGAGGGGTCATCACCTATTCAGCAAACACAACCGCAAACAGAAAGACTTTGTTTGAAAAGGTGTAACTTTGAAAATAAATGAATTCATCTGTTTATTAATCTAATGTTTTGGACGGTTGCTTCTCCTGATCATAGCGTACCTGCAGTCGAAACTCCTCCAGCTCTCTGGACTTGTCCAGCATCTCTGTTTGCAGCTCAGCGTACATCAGCTGCAGCTTCTCCTGCTGAGTCTGCCGGTCGCTCAGCAGGCGTTTCAGTTCCATCTGTGCCTGCGTGAAGTCGTCCTGCAGACTGTGGACAAACAAAAGCTAAACGTCATTTAATGTCTACACCTCAAATCTGTGAGAGTTGGGGGCAGAATACTGTTCACATTTTTCAAAGCAGGCTCAAGCTTCACCTTCATCTGGCTGTAATTTCTTTATATTATAGTCTGCTTTACTCTTTTTCTTCTTCTTTACTTAATCAGCTCATTGATATCTTCTGACTGTTTGTTTTTGTCACTTAACAGTATATTTTGATTGCCTTAAGTAAAAATATATCTTAATAACTTTTACGCCTTCACTTTAAACTTATTTTATTCTTTAGTGTTACTTTTTAATTATAATACAGTATTCTACTCGTCACTCCAACATCTTTTAGCTTTGTCCCATAGATACACAAAAAGAAACTCATGAAAAATATATTCATTGAATTGTACGTGGCTTTACCTTTTGTGTTCAGCCTTTTACGTCTCATAGTTGGTCCTGTGGTTTTCACCGTTCATCCTCTCATCAATAAGCATTTTCTGCAGCTCCATCTCCGCTCCCCCCAGCCCAGCAGACAGCCCCAACAACGCTGCAGACCTCCCCATCCCAGGCTCCAGGGTGGGGATATATACTCTGCCGACTGGCCGAGGGTGGACGAGGTCATCTCACCTTTACAGACAAGGGTCGGAGACGGGCGATAAAGAAAACACAGAAAAACACATGCATGTGTAGGCTCTATAAATGGTTGTGAGTCCTCAGAGAGAAAGACTAACTGTGTGTGTGTGTAATAGTGAAGAAGATGAAGTCAGACACTGTTGACCGTTGGTAACTATGGTGGCTTTGAGAAGAGTCCCCAGCTACTCTCAGCCTCTCAGTCGTCAAGAGACGACTCTCAGTCATTGTCAAGTGATTAGCTCTGTGGCTGCTCCATGTTGTGCTTCATTAAATCGTTCACACTTACACTGCAGCCAAGCCATGCACCTAGCGCCTGGTTTGAGGATCAAAAGCCTTTATTTTTTGTTTCTTCTTCTTCTTCTTCTTCATTCCTCTTTCTACACTTGGTTCTGCACTTTAGAGAAACATCTGAAAAACAACAACAACACAGAGAGTGTTTGGTCGGTGATGGTGTTCGTAAACTGCTGATACTGCTCACGATGCCTTTAAATCAACCAAGAGCGACCTTAGATGTTCAGCTACGAGCAGAAGCGGATTTGAATGTGGCGCTCTGTGGACCGCGACTTCAAATATCAAGTAGCCTGTTAGCTACTTCCATGCGCCCGTAAAAATTCAAAGTTCGTTATATTGAACTCATTTACCTTTTCAAACCCATGACTTATTTCTTCACAGCGAGTTGCCCGCTTTCCTAGCGAACGCTAGCAACAGGTTAATTAGTGCAAAATACTACAAGCTGATGGATCTTGGCAATCTTTTCCCAGAATGCATTTCTTCTTCCTCGTTTTATCTCACGGCGGTTTGCATCCATGTGCAAATGCATTACCGCCCCCTTGCGCTCTGGAGTGTGAACACACACTCTTACATTATATACAGTATTTCCTCAGTTCTATCCAGTCTTATAAAAAAATATAATAACTATAAAATAATAAAGTCATTACTATTCTGACTTGTTCTCTCTCCTCATTTCCATGACTCCCTTTAAAGTTCAACTCTTAATCCCCTTATTTGCTCAGTCCTCTCACACAGTGCTGTCTGATGCTTCCCCACTAATGTCAGTGATTTATTCTAATATTATTATTATTATATTATATAGCTGTCCTGTTTACCCTGATGTTGTTCTGTATTTGATAGAAATGCCTCCCTCTGTCCTCTCTCTCCACCTCTTTGATTTACCTCCAGATGATGATCTTAATACAGTGGCCCTGAGGTGCAAAACGCAAATCACAAAACACAAACGCAAATCAAAAAACACAAACGCAAATCAAAAAACACAAACGCAAATCAAAAAACACAAACGCAAATCAAAAACACAAAAACATTAATTCAAAACGGAAACACAAATCACACAACGCAAACACAAAAGCAGAAAACACGAAAACATTAACTCACAACACAAAAGCAGAAAACACAAACACATTACAGTAAATATAAATGTCATCAAATATAAATATCATCATTTGATGTTGTTATTGGGGTCCAAGTCAAAGTGCAGAGAACCCTTCTCATTATTATTTTTCCTTGAGAATAATTTGCCAATTTAAGGGCCTAAACATGCCCGAAAATATGTTAAAGTGGTTTGGTAAATTGGAAATGGGAGGGGAAAATTAAATAACTCATTTAATAGGTGATTTCATAATGTATTTCACATATGTGAACGGAAACTGGTACACGTGTTAATGAGGCCAGGACACAGGACACAACTGCCTTTTTTTGTGGCAATTTTGGTGATTATTATTATTATTCCATGTCACTATGTGTATCTTTGAGGGGTTATCATGCATGAAAGCTCTTGGAAGTTTGGACAGAGTGAAAATGTGGTAGTGGCATATTGTTCTGACTTGTGCATAGCCCCAGGGCTCTATACTGCCCCCAAAATTGGGTCATGGCCAGACCATGTCCTCAGATTGGGATGAAACTCAGTTAATTGATTGTTCTCAATCCAAAGTTTTCTAATTTTCCTTTGTTTGTTTGTTTTAGTTCGAGATACTACGATATGTTTCATAAAAGATCTCACTTTGATATTAGTCTTGCACTTATTTTGGTCTTTGTATTTATTTATTCTGATTTATTGATTACTTAGGACTTCAGTAGTATTTAATTATCATCCTCTGTGGCGACCCCTAAAGAGGGAGAAGCCAAGAGGAAAAGAAAAAATATATATCATATCATTTTGCCTCTGATGTTTCCTCCTCATTTACAAAGTGCTGTAAACATAATACATTTTATGTAAATGCAACACCAGGCTTCTCAGTTATGGTCATGTGTTTCTGTTTAATGCTGTGTTGTGTGACTTTGTTAATGTGTACATGTGGGCCTTGGGAATTCCAAAGTTTGGGAAGCTGTATTAGTGGAAACACATCTCAGAATCCGAGACAACACATGTTGCATAAATGAATATGTGCCATGTGCAGACAGATGATTTGTAGCTCACTACATTTTTCCTCTGAGGACGCACAGTCTTTGTCAGGGAAAAGTTTCTCTCCAAAACACATTCTAGTATTTTGCTTTAAAGTACCAGTAACATAACGTAAGCTTCATTTGAGAAGGTGGTGCAGTAGCTGACCCTCTTGCCACACTTGTTTTACATGACATTTAAAGGTGCATTGTGTAATAAATTTAAAGCAACTGGCCATAAAATCCTCCTCATATGTCACAGAGACTCAGGAATAATGTTCATATAACAAACTGAACTCACCAACAACAACAGTACAGAGAAAATATTTCCATTAAAAAAATATATTTTGCAGACTGCAAATCATATTTATGTTTTGAAATCATGTTTTGGCATGTGGCGCCACCTACCGCCGTCTACCAATCATTGCAGTCATATCCTTAACATTTCTTTTTTTTTTTCATATGACAAAACAGTAGAATTGCCGATTTTTATAGCAAGCAATGTTTATTAAAAAAAACTTATCTACTACAAGAACTACACATAGAATCATATAAGGCCTATTTGATTAAACTACTATTGCTATTACTGTACAATATTGTACCAAAAAAAAGAGTGTACCTCTGTAATGTACAACATTGTATATACAAAGTACATCTGAACACAGGATTCTCCAGTAATACAGAGACAACTATAAATAGATTTTGACATTACAGTCTTTCCTTTTTTAGTTCTGCTATTTTCAAATGGACACAAAAATGCATATTTAACAATATTCAACTCTGACAAATCATCCCCCCCACACACACACACACACACAGTTAGTCCACACACAAGCAAAGTTGTTCAAGTGCATGATGATTGATTCGAGATCGCAGAGGGTCCCAGCTCCTCTCGACAGCACAGGCCCGGGACACAACACACACACCAACCACATCCAAATGCATGTGTGAGTGTGAGCTTGTTAAACCACAAACACTTACACAGTCACAGTCCCTCCAGTTGTCATGATGAGGTAAGAGTAACACAAATATACCAGGTAATACACAACAGTATACAGAGATTAAAAAAAATAAAAATAAAACATCATTGAACATTTATAATTCATTTCCTGGTAGAGAGAGCAAAATGAGATAATCAGTGTAATATTAGTCCGATACTTTCTCAAGAAAGTGAAATACAATGGGATAAAAAGGCTTTATTCAGTTCACCCTGAATGGTTTATCTCCACATTTGAAGTTAGTATTTAATAAATCATTAAATTATTCCATAATCCATTACCAGAACTAATTTTGCAAAGGTACACATTATCAAATACTCTTCGGAAAATAAAAAAGAAGAGAAAAGTCTGTTTAAGGTCCTTATAGTTAGGTTTCCTCATTGTGTCTCTACTTAAAGCTGGCCTGTCACTGGTCTTACAGCAGTGACTGAAGATATTTCATGTATCCCTGCAGGCGTTTTTTTTTTTTTTTTTTTTTTTTTTTCAATATCTGATCACAAAAAACACAATGCATATTCACTCAGGCTACTGTTGCTCAGTCCGCAGCATAGGAGGCGTGTCTTCCTGTGTACTGCTGATGAGTGTGGCAAGGCTGGGTGTAAAGTATACTCTACATCACATGTGTCAAACTCATGGCCCCGAGATAATAATAAGTGATGTCTTTCCCTCCTGCACACATCAAGTTTACCTCGCCGGTAAACGACAAAAAACGATTAAATGTGGACTTTAAAAACACAGAGCCAGAACCAGAGGGGGGTTTTAAGGGGGCCCAGGCCCTCATTTTGTATTTTGCTCCCTCATTTAGCCTAAAACATCTGACAAAAATATTGTGCTGTTCTACTGAAATACAGCAAAGGAAATCCAAGTCAATTAGGGTGTGGGGGGGGAAATCAATACAGTGAAATATTGCGATATTTTGCATTGCGATATTATATTGCTTTTGAGACACCAAGTATTGATTTTTATACATTTTTAACTGATGATACAAATAAACCATTGTGGATTAGCATGAAACGAATCAATTGATTTTTCACTCTCACTAGATATGTTGTACAAGTGCATTGCAAATACTTCATGATAATATGGTCTCACGGAGTCTCTGGTGATTCCCACCCTTAGCTTTCACTAATATCTGAGCATGACACATCTTTAATTTCAAATTTGATCTGTGATTTCCTTCTATAAAACTTGCTTTACGCTGTATTTTATGTTATCACCTGGCCCTCAACTTAGACACAGTTTTCAATGGGGCCCCTCTGTGTTTGAGTTTGACAACCCTGCTCTACGTCCATGCATGCTCAAACAGACACACAGAGAGAGAGAGAGAGAGAGAGAGAGAGAGAGAGAGAGAGAGCGCTACACAGTTCTATGTTTTCTCATTAAAAGATTCTGACCATTAATAAACAACCTGGGGAAAGAATAAAGTAATTATTAAAAGCTAATCTTGCACACTGGATGAGGTGGTTGGTTGTGCTACTGAAATGCACACAGGAGAATCCTCAGCTCCACTTCTGATTATTAAACATACATACACACCATTAGAATAATAAAACCTTTTTTTGACTTAAGTACAGTATATATTTAAAGGAGCAAGCTGTGTTTTTTTTGTTTGTTTGAAGTTGTTGTGTAGCTGGTACTACAGTGATGCAATCAGCCAGCTCACCATTCGGCCAGCATGCAAGGAAAACCTGAAAAAGGGCGTTTTAGCTGCCACAAAACACCACCACCGCCGCCACCACCACCTCACACCGTTTAGAAAACACATGTATGTGTGCATGTGTACAGTCCAACATTACATATTAAATTGCTGGGTTTCAGTGGTCCCCTACGCACATAACAGAGCTGCAGGAGAGAAGCAGTAGATGCTTCAAGCTACTATCTGTTTGTTTTTTTTATTGCTAAATATGGATTTAGAATTACTGTTGGCCATTGGAAAACTAACTGTTATTATGCTCCTGTTGTGGTACTAGTACTGAACAGCAATTTTAAAAACAATATCACCAACATATCAAACACTGAAGCAAATGATAAAATAAAGCTCTTGATCACATGACTTACACTGATATTTGGCCCAGTTTTCTTTCATCACCCAATGAGTCCACTTTTTAGGGTCCTCCACTTCTGCAGCAGCAGCAGAAAGTCAGCGAATTAAATTTTCACACAGAGCTAAAGAGAATTAAGCATTTCACAGTCTATTCTTAGGGATCAAACAATCCCTTCCAGTCCACTAGTCATGTGGGTCATCAAAAAAGAAAGAGAAAAGAAACCGTCATAGTTTCTACTATACAAAAATCAAACAGTGCTTTTTGTTCCTCACATAGATCTGTGTGTAATGGTGAGTAACACACTCTTGCAAACCCACTCAAACACAATTCCAAAGATCACAAACGAGCTCCAGGTGCTGCAGGTGTCCATCCTGAGTACTGTTCCGTTATAAAAGGTTTTTAAAATCCAGTGATCACTGGAATCTCTGTGATGGCAAAGAAAAAAAAGAAGACGACACTTCATGACAGCTCAAAGCTGCCAGGAGACGCTCTAAAGGGAACATGGCCTCTTCAGAATGTCACCTGCACACCAAGAAGTGAATGCTACACACAGGTAAAGGGTTATGTGAAACAAGTGCTTCTTACACCTGGGAGAAGAGTTTTGTGTTGTTCAGATGTAGGGGTCTATTAAGCCGGACAGGATTTGTCGTTAGACTGGGGAGGAGGTGGAGGAGGAGGAGGAGGAGGAGCATGAGGGAGAGAGTGTGTGTGGCCAGGAGGTGGAGGTGGAGGCGTAGGGGGAACAGTGGAGGTTGGGGAACCCATCGCTGGACTGCCACCTCCTCCGCCCTTTGGGAAAACCACCGGCTTGGGCCTTGTTGCTGGCGGGCGCAGCTCTCTAAAGGAAGGTACAGAGGAGGAGAGAGGAGAGGAGGACAGGGAGGGAGATGTGGCAGAGGGCAGCGGGCTGCGTTGTTGGCTCTTGGCCGGGCGGAAGGAGGAGGGTACGTCGCTGGCAGAGGAGGCGCTGCGCTGAAGTGGGTGAGCGTGCGAGGAGCCGCTCTCACTGTCCCGCAAAAGACGGGAGTGGAGTGGACTGGAGGGCTCTGAGGCTCCCCCTCCTCCACCTCCACCACCCATATATTTCAACTGCTCCAGTGTATCCAGAACCACATCAGGGGCGTGTGTATGTTTGGAAGAGCCGTGTCTCTCTGACTTACTGAGCTCAGTCAGTGCGGAACTCATCACCGCCTCGATGTCCTGCAACAGAGAGACACATAGGCCTTGTTTAGACTGCAGCCCAAATCGGATTTGTAAACACATCTGATCTTCCTGAACAACTGTTCATATATTACAAGTCATCAGATCAGATCTGCGCATGTCCATATTGACATAGTCTGGTCTCGTCTTCCACCTGGATTTCTATAGTCGCAGCCCCGGAAAAACTAGTAGTGTAAACAAAATAAATAAAATGTATTATGTAAAAACCTCTTTTACCTTTGTCACCTGAAAGCAGCATTTCTATGTTGACCATTCAACAGACTACAGTGTGTCTAGGTGTCAGGTGCTGGACCACTATGTTTAGGTATTTCAACAGAAGGGAAGCTGTTTCCCTGGAAATTTTATGGCAGAAAATTTGAAAAAATGTGTATCTGTATCACGCTTAGCAAACTAAGGATGAAGCTTGTCGAGGCCTGTCAATCATCTGAGGGGCCCTGGGATTAGCAGGAAATGAAGGGGGAATATGTGTGTGTTGTCTTTGAGGGATTTCACAGTGTATGGACTGAAAAGAAGAAGTCTACGTTCATCAAGCAGTGCAGGGCACAAACTTTAGGTGCCGTCGTAACAAACAAGGGCACATTGGCTCGTTTACATTTACATGAATATAACTTCTTTCTTGCACAAAGTTCAAGAACTTTCAGTGACCCATTTCTATTTAAGGCAGTTTTCCAAAACTTTCCTTGACGGACCTTGAAGAAAAAATTCGAATTCACAAACTTTGAAGGATATCAAGGACCTGTGGGAACCCTGAACAGAAATATGCCTGCCCTTGTCTGAAATTACCTTCAATTCCCAGGAAATACATCTTATTTTTGGGAAAAATATTAATCCCTATTTGGACAACTACGCAAAAAACTGTTTATTGACACCGAACTGTGCCACCTAGTGCAAGCCAAGCTAAAATAAAAACACCAGCATATTAAATGATGCCTGACCTGTGAGCTGTGCTCCACCTGGGCTATAACCTCCGGGTCCAGCGGTCTGTGGTTACTGAAGCTCTTGGAGCGCCCTGCTGTTGTTGTTTTCTTTAGCTGTGGACTCTCCACCTAAATATTCAATAATGGCCAAGATGAATTAGCAGTTACACATTCATTTCCTGAATGTATAGTTAGAAGAAGTTACAGTACCTTGGTCTTCAGAGAGGAGTGGCGAGTGACTGAGTTGAGGATGCTGTGAGCGCTGACGGGTCGTTTGTCTCCGCTTTCTTTGATCAGAGCCCCCCCGACAGGAAGAGACGCTGTTCTCCCTCCTCCACTGGCTCCTGGACTGGTGCCGTCACTTTCGGAGCCCCGGAAAGTTCTTCTGATGTTCGCAGACTCGGGACGTTTCCTCATCCTGAAGGAGATAAGTATTTAACTTAGTGCATCAAAAACCAAACAAGAACGTTAACTTAATTGGTTACTGTGAGAGGAAACTGGTACACACTTGTTGAGGTTGGCCAGGTAGATGTCAGCCACATGAGCTCCAGTGGGAGAGGGAGCACTGCCCCTAGTGGAGACTCTTTCCTCCAGCAGATCCCTGGAGTCCACATCAGGCTTGGGACTTCCCCGTCCCCCGTCAAACCTGAAATAATCAGTCTGTACTTAACACATCATTGCTAGAAAAGGCACAAATAAAGTATAGAAAACACATACACTACAAAGGGATTCCTGTATTAGCACACCTGGCTATTATCATTTTTATTACCATATTTTAGTCCTGTATAACAGTTTACACTTTTTATGTGGAGCAGCATTTGAGCCTCATGCACTTGTGTGCATGCAAAACACTCCGCTCAGCATGAATAGGATGGCTGAACATGACAAGGAAGTTCAAGTTTTATGATTGTATCATGACAACTTGACTTCCTTAACTACGGGAATTTCCAGTGAAGTGTGAGATCATTCCTATGGACGTTTTATTTTTATTCTTGCTGTTGTTATAAAAGGCTTTTTTGCCAAGAATAATTATTTCCCAAAATTGTGTAGCAGAGGTGGTCTGCTGCCAATAACTTATGCCATCACTGCATTTACAGTACTGGAGTTTATAATAATAATAATGCTGTCTGCTAACATTGATTTGATTCTTCTGTGAAGGCCATCAGTCAAAGTATCAGTATTGAGAGTCAAGAAAGAAGTCCTATAGAAGCCTCTTTAATGAGAGTCCAGTTGCTAACTACATAGCATTAAAACAAAACTTTGAAAGTCTGTAGCGCCCCCTACAGATTTGGAGTACATATTTTTTTAACATTACCAATGGTCTACCCTTTATTCTCACCCTGCCTCCACCTCTCCTGGCAGAGCCGACGAACACAAATCATGAAGTCGTTTTTCTCTCATATTTTTTCTCTCTGTTGAATATGTTAGTTAAATCGGAGATAAACACCTCTGACTTTTTCCTCACTTTTTCAAGCATTTTAAGACAACATTCCCTTACTTTCTCTTCTCTGTCTTTGACAAAATTGGTCAGAATTTGCAAGTCTGGTTTTTTTGGGTTTTCTCTACATAGCTCCCCCTACAGTTTAGAGTGAGAATACTCTTGGCCATGTACAGCATGTCCATGCTGGATGGACGGTGTCCTATTTGCATGCTTCTGTGTTTTAGAATTCTCGCCTTTCAAAAAAAAGCCAGTCCCATGTTAAATTGTGTGTGGCCCCTCGCTCTGTGAGACATTCACTTCCTCTTCCTCTTTTCCTCCAACAACAGTTTGCTCTGTTTCTAAAATAATGCTATTGCTGCCTTGCCATGAAGCAATTTGTGTTTCTCTGAAGATCTCCTGATTAAGAGGACTCTGGGTCGACGGCCTTGATGTCACAAGTCTGGTTTTCTGCCAATATTAGTATACAAATCCTGCATAGCTCCTCTTTAAATCAATGATAATGTTCCCTGTACATTAACATGACTGATTAGAACAAATCTTACACATCTTGCACCAAAATATACTGGTGTGGCACCAATCCATCCACTCCATTGTGCCGTCCCTCCCACCAGTCATCAGAAGCTCGCTGATACAGGAGCAGAGAGGCTCCCTTCTTGAAGGACAGCTCCCGACTAGTACGTCCAGAGTAGTCGAACCGAGCGACGGCTTCGATCGGGTCGGACTCTGAAATAGTCAAGGAGCCTGAGATTCAGAGGATGGTGGACAGAGAGGCAGAGGGTAGCGACAAACAAGAGAGAGAGAGAGAGAAAAAAGAGGTGGAGAAGATGGGGAGCCAGATTAATGCATAGCAGGTTAGTGCTGCTGTTATCTGGTGAATAAGCAAAGGTTAAACAAATGCTGAGCCGTAACAAAGCAACACAATAAGGATATTGAGAGCAGGGTGTGAGCTGGATTTAAAAGGTAAAAGCCAGAGTAACCGGTGAGGAAAGCGTGGTAAAAGTGTGTGTGTCATTCACCATCTTCACTGTTGTGGATGACAGAGACAGCGTCAGGAGCAGGCTCTTCCACCAGGGGGGGCTCACAGTGGGGACTGTCACTGCAGTGGACACAGAGAGTAAATCATATCATGAAACACAGAAGCAGAAGTTTCTGTCTGCCAACATACTGATGATTTGATCTCTTTTACCTCTGTATCTTTGATCGATCAGATTTAGTGACTTATAACTCATTATAACACAGATAACTCTGATCTCTGCTCACCACTTCCTTTCCTAAATGTGTCAGGAAACTATGATGGCCCAAAGAGGATGTTATTCTTCTTCATTTCCATAGCAAAAAAGTCAAAAGTCAAAGCCAAACGTGCCAAATGTCACACAGACCCTTGTGTTACAGTTGCAAAGTATTACAGTTTTTCTCCATTGGTTTGGCTCATTTCTTGAAACAGAAATTACATTCTCAAAACAACATGGACAAATCTCCAAACCACTTCGCAATTGTCCACAACAGAATTGCATTTCTCATTCATTTATCAAATTGCAATTGTCTTAGTACATCTTTGCAAATGATTAAGTACTTGTAGCACACAGTTAGCCTTCATTTAGCACAGTTTCCAAGTTAATAGATCTTGTTGATCTAAACTGATTGTCGAAGTCTCAGTCTAATGGTTGTTCTTTGCAAAACATGTCAGCATCATTTCATTGTGTAAGTCATCACTTGCACAATAGTCTGTTCAATTGTCAAAATGAGTCAAGAGTCCTTATTGTCTTGCTGCTGTAACACTGGAAATTTCCCCACTGCGGGACGAATAAAGGACTATCTTATCTTATCTTATCTTAAGAATATAATACCATGAATACCATATATGAATCTCTTGGAACATTTGAAAAAATATATCATAATTGACACATTCTTTGCTGGCAAAGTTCTATTTTTCAATTCAATTACACAGAAGCTCCTCATTTTCTTGGACCACCTTCATTCTGATTTGATCCCTGAAAATGAGAGGTCTGGTTGGGCCTCACCTACCAAAGTATGCACTTGTGTGGGACAATGTGAATTTCCACCATGGCCTGCTCATCAGATCCTGGTTCACTACTCATCCAAGGATGGTCATGGTGTTCCTTCCACCTTACTCTCCTTTCCTCATTCCTATTGAGGAGTTTTTCTCCGCTTGCTGGGAGAAAGTGTATGAGCATCAGGCTCAAAATCAGAGGTCCCTGCTCCATGTGATGATATTACAAGAGATCAGTGCAGGGGATGGTTGTGACATGCACATTGTTTCTTTCCTCATTGCATCACAAGGGAGAATATACTCTGTGATGTGGACGAGAATCTGTGGCCAGACAGACAGCAGCATGTGGACGGCCAGGGGGTCGAGGGTGAGGACAGAAATGTCCTCAAGAAATGTTAGTTTTCAATCTCCAGCTTTATTTTGTTTATGTGTTTATATGACAGTATATTGTATATATACTATATATATTTTTACGCTGATGTATGGATGTTAGTTTATATCTGTGAATAAAAATGGTTACAATTTCCTCAGCAGTATGAGTGCAATGTGTGATGTCAAACCTTGGATGGCACTCTTACCATAAAATCCTAAAAAATCAGTATTCTACACAATTGTATTATGTTAGCAAGAAAAAAAAACTAGTACAGTAACCATTGAAGGACTGGGCTAAGACTGAGAGGTGGACATGAGGGATATTTCAATGGTCCTCTGACGTAATGACAAAACATCTAAACATTTTGACTTGCAGTGCTTACACAATGCCAAAGGGACAATGCATTTTGTGGGCACTGACTATTTATATGAGAAAGAAATTTAGTTTTAACACATAAGTGAACTGTTTTGGGAGAGATATGAGCTTTTGCAGGTGAACCATGGTGTTGTGCTTAACCATCCAGGTTATTTTGTCAAAAGCACCAAGAGCGTGGAGAACGTCCGGTCTGGTTCGAGAAATGAGCCAAACCAATTGAGAAGGATCTCTTGCATTATGGTGACACTGACTATTTATATGGGAAAGGAATTTAGTTTTGAAGCATGAATGAACAGTTTTGGGAAAGATATGAGCTTTTGCAGGTGAACTATGGTGTTGTGTTGTGCTGTACTGTAAGACTGTTGTGCCAAACAATCTTAGAGTTCTGAGAATGTAATTTCGGTTTCAAGAAATGAGCCAAACCAATGGAGAAAAACTGTAACAGAAACGTTTCTGGAATATAATAAAATAAAGTATGTTAATGTCCTGTACGACAAAACAGATTTTATTGTATAATCAATTATGTAAGAAAAAATGCTGTTGTTGCAGTGCTGAAGTATGTCATTACAACTGGGGATTTTACTGTCTTAAGCTCTGCCTCTGCAAAAATGCAGATTGTGTTTTATTGAAAACAATATGTGTCCAACCATGGTCACAAGTCTACCAAGGAACATTGAGTTATTTACAGATTCTGAAAGTGTGATTTCTAAGCTTTCCAACAATGTCCAACACAGATATGGCCATTAGAATGTAGACACCCCTCAAACGGCTTTAGGGAGAATTTTAGCCATAAAGATTTACACCTTCTGAGAGCCAAGAGACAGAATCATCACATTTACATAGAACAACCCCCTCCTGGTCTAAACTGTCAGTGAAACCACACCCACACAGATACTATTGTTGTGAGCTACACTGCTACACAGAACAATACATATACAATACATGAAAAACTGGACATAGTATTCTCTTTATTATTTTAACGCGGAACTCAACCGGAAGTTCCTATTAACGCTGTTTTTTAGTGTGTATCGGCGTCATTACCTTGTTTATGAAGCCCTGAAGGTTCTAAACAAACAGTTCAGTCACTGCTGAGAACGCTGTGTTTATTGTAATCTCAGGCTCAGAGAGATCTCTGAAAATCCCGTAATAGTCACGTAAACAGCAGTTCTCCTGAACAGCAGATCGTCCTGCTCCAGGCACTAGTCCGAGCACATCCGGTTGCTTACATTGAACCACAGAAGAAGAATAACGTCCGTTGTGGAGGTGTTTCACGAGCGTCAGTGTCTTCTGACTCTGGGTCTGACTCTGGGTCAAAGGTCGTCAAAGTGACTGAGGCGGGGAGTCGTGAAGAAGCTATTTTTAAACACTGTTAAAACAATGTTTTGATAATGAGTAGCAGTGTATCCACTGTTCCAGAGGGGGGAGCTGTGCTTCTGAGAGCGGGTGTGCTGAATAGTACTGGCCAATCACAAGACTCTGTCTTCTGGGGGTCAGAGTTCACTCTGAAACATCGCGGCTGACGAACAGCGTCAGAAAAGAGGATTTTAATCGGCTCGTTTACAGCAACTAGGAGGTTTTTGACCATAAAAACAAGCTAATGTATGTAAGTAGACCTCCATAACTAACATATATGTGCAACAGGACCACTCTGTGTGAGCTTTAAAGCAATTATACTCTTAAAACAAACCCAGCTAAGTGTTACACACTGGACCTTTAACTGTGGATACATTCTTGCACAGACGTCAGGGTTCAACAAAGCCCAGCCATGCCAGTGTGACAACACTTTCCATCTATGCTTTCTTCAGTTGAGACTGAGCTTGTCCTTTCATGTTACTTCCAGCCTAAACAGCTGCTCTGACTGGCAGTAATCATAATAACGGTTGCCAAGACTTGTTATTACAGTAAAATTGAAATGTGGCCATCATGTGCTTTGTGGTGTGTTTGTGTGTGTGTGTGTGTTGCGCATTCTGTGTTCCCCACAGGCCGACGTGGTCAGGAGGAGGTACGTTAATCTTCTATGTGATGGAGGGTAAGCTGATCCTTGTGGCCTCCTGACCCTGAGCAGACAAGTTGAGCCCCCATCACTCCACAACAACCCCGAATCAACCACCTGCCCCCCTCCTCACCTTTCTACAAGCTTTGTAGTTCATACCCCACGTCCCGTATCACTCCTCAAACCCCCCCCCCCCCTCTTATGCAGCACATACACCTTCTCTTCCCCAGCTCTCACCAGAATTCATCTCCATGTCCAGGGAAGGTATAGATGGGGCCCTGCAGGTCGTGCAGTCCAGGGAAGATGCTGTCATGGTGGATGATGATGGTCTTAATCAGCTCGTTGACGTGAGCCTGGCAAGAGACCTGGTCATGGCCCTCTGGGACAGACATCAGAGTGGGACCAAAACAGATGGCCAGGTTGTAGGGGTCCATCATGTTCTCCTCACTGTACTGAGACAGACTGAGAGAGAGGGAGAGCACAAGGGTGGGTGTGGTGATGGACAGTCTCTGACCATGCGTCTCAGTTTCTGTGTCTCAAAACGAGCTTTATGGGAATATTTGTTGTACAGACGCTCCTCAATTTTCAGGTCTCCTACATTCTCTTTAGTCTTTCACTCCCTTTTCTGAAATGTCATGGACTCACTGGACAATATAGGCTGTGTGTGCGTTCTTGTTTATGTTGCTTTTTTGGCACAAACACTGACCTTATCAGGACCAGAGGTCCTCAAGTAGACCAAAACCCAACATTTCGGATGAACTGGTTACGTTTAGGGCTCAGACTTGAATTGTGTTTAGGTTCAGCTTAGGGTTAGACATTGACTGGTTATGGTTTAAGTGAGAGATATTGTTTGTTTAGGCTGTCTAAGAGAATGGAATTAAATACAGAGCAAGAATAGCTGCACAATACTGTGTAAGTAAATTAACTCGATGTGTATTGCCTTTTAACAAAAACCAAAACTGCCCTAAAACACACATTTGGGAAAAACATTTCAAATAAGTGTGACAAAGGTCCTCTTCATGTGCGTCACTATTTGGACTCCCTGTCCTCATGGTTGTACAAAAACATCTTTCTGTCAGTGCCAGTTCTTTTTGTGGAGTTTGTCCATGTCTCATTAAAGAGCTTGGGTTTGTGGTTAAAGTGAAGACCACTGGGACCCTGTTTGTGGTGCTGGACAGTGCAAATAAACTTGAATTTATGTGGGAAATCAAACTAGTTCTCAAGAAGGAAAGCTTCCTGTTCAGTGCCACAGTGGTAAAATGTTCTTTGGACTTTAATTAGGGTGATTTTCCACAAAGATTTGGTCTGAGAAGGCCAAAGATAGATCTTCTGACCTCATTGTAGTGATTATTATAGATCTTTTGTGTGTATGTGTTCTTGTATTTTGGATTTTCTGGCATACAGTGACCTTGTCAGGACCATAGTCATCATGGAGACCAAAACCTGGTCCTAATGAGGCAGAACCTAATTTTTGAAGAGCTGATTAAGTTCAGGGCTAAGATTTGGATTGTGGTCAGTTCAGGTCAGGGTTAATCATTAACTGGTTATGGTCTAGGTTACGTTTGAGGCTTTGTTTAGGCTGTCCAAAATAATATAAATCAATGCAGGGTCCTTAAAGGGATAGCTGACCAAACCTGTGTGTGTGGGTTTTTCTGTACTTTTATTGTTCTTGGAAATTTTCTGTCATAAAGAGTAACCTTGTCAGGACCAGTAGTCATCATGGAGGCCAAGACCTGGTCTTAATGAGGAAGGTCCTCATTTTTCAGGAACTGGTTAAATTTAGGTCTCAGATTTGGATTGTGGTTATGGTTAAGATAAGGGATAAGGCTTTTTAGGTTTCAATTGGAATCTTAAAAAAATCAATGATTGAAAAATGACAAAATGTTTATTTTTGGACACTAGGTCAAGCTTTTGTAATGCATTTCATTCTGTTGTGCGTCATTTGATACAATAATAATAGAGGTGGTGCATTTGTAGTGTATTGTAACTGATAATAGTTTGTTATTGTGTGTAGACTAATGTATACACAGGTATACAGTGCTAACCTGACCCTAGAGACTGATGCGGGTTAGATGTTTAACTTACTAATTGTTGCTCTCTGAACGAGACTTGACAGAAATTATTCTGTTATTATCCTGATAATTATTATCTACATCATTTGTTTGGAGTATGTTTCCTGAGATTGTCACAGTTTTGCGGGTTTAATTGTGCGGTTGTTTCTGACAACACACTGTGGCTTTTGTTGTCCAGCTGCTGCTGTGTTATTGTCAAGCTCTCTTTTGTTAATTTGAACCATTTTCTTCTCATCAATTCTCCAGTTTTTCACCACTTTTGAATCTACAACAAATAAACAGGTGTGTGTATGTGTGTGTGCCACCTGCTACTCACTGGTGGAGAAAGGCAAACAGGTATCTCATGATGATGAGTGTTTTGCTTGGCAGAGATTGCAGAACTTTCTTAATGTGGACTGCCCTCTCCTGGAGGCTCTCCATTGCTGAAAAACGACACGACCGTGACACCATAAGGATTATTTTTCAACCAACAAACGCACAAAAAACAACAACAAAAAGATGCCACACATACAGACACAGGATATGAGGTCATGAAAGACTTCTTTAGGGAAGAGGGCGTGGTCCAGTCCTCTAAAGTAGAGCTTCAAGACACCGGCAATGGAATCCATGTCGTGGTCATTCTCATCCCCTGCCAGGGGGTCCTCACCTGCAACACGGAAAATAAGCACAACGTCAACTCTTTATCTTCAAAATCATGCTTGTGTTTCCTGTTTGATCAAATACCTCTCTCAAATGCATTCTTGATGTCATTGACTTCCACCTGAGAGCCCGACACTCTGAAGATGCCCTCATGCTGCAGACCTACACGCACACATCAACACAGGACCTGTCATGATTTATTATTTATTGGCAATTTCCTCATTGCTGTTGTATAAAGATAAGAAGTTCCGGTAAAAAAAAAAATCCCCAGTTTATTTTTAAGCCAGAACCAATCACTCTTGTCACAACAAGGCAACCAATCAGCACGCGGGAGGAGCCCGGTGCTAAACCTATCACTTCTATGGAGAATTTCACTCACCATGGCGACTGATGAAGCGGATGCAACTCTCAACCATCTGAGGAATGGTCTCACCCGTGTCCTAAAATAAGGGGAGATGAATTATTCGATGCTGCTGGTGGTGAGGGGAGAAAAACACAGCACATGTCTTGTCAGGGGGATTTACACACATGGCTGTGCATGCACACGCATCGACGCACACATTTTGGAGAATGAGTATCAGACATGGGCGAGAGAGAGGGTGGGCACAGTACCCAGCTGTTGCTAGGAGACAGCTCTTTTCCCTTTTTCCTTTGTTTGCAGTTTCCATAAATCTCTCGGAGGTGAGGCTGTGAAATGTATGTTAGATACTGTGTGTGGATGTTGCTGTCAACTGCGCTTTTGTTTTCTCTGTACATTAAAACTTGATAATAATTTGAAATGAACAGTAGATTTCTCTGTGAAATGAGAGACTAAAAAAATACAAAGCACCCACAAGAGGGAGCCACAAACATGAGACGCTCCAGCTGAGCATCTTCTTTTAATCACTTGTTATTTTCAGTTTGCATGACTGTACGCACAGACAGACTTTGAAGTACATTGAGTATTGGGTTAAATCAATCTGTGGAATGGTGTGATGATCGTAACCAAACTGCTGCTTAGCCTCTAGATAACCCATGCATCCTGTGGGCGGGGGATACTGTGTGAAAACATGTGGCTCGAGTTAAAAAACAAAGTGCTCCAGCTAAGCAGCTCTTCTCAGCTTCAACTGAGAGACTCACAGCCACTCAGAAACAAAGTTATGACAGATAATTACCTGCTTCCGTAAGGCTGAGTTTCTCCGTCCACTGCACAGCAGGAGAGAGGACAGAGTGAGAGAGAGAGAGAGACAGAGAGAGAGAAACAGCACCCTGTCATTATGTCTCCAGAGAAAGTCTATTTATGCTCACAACTCTGGTAATGCTCCATTTGTACTCTCGGTGACATGTGCACATGTTTTGAAAAAAATCTATAAACATTGAGAGGGAAAATAATAACCCTCGTTGCCAAGAAATCAAACTTAGATGCTGCTATGGTATATGCAAGTGTTTTGTGCATGTGTGTGTGTGTGTTTATTTCCTCCCTTTGCCACACCTACCTGGCAAGGCAACAGTCAGTCTTCTGACCTAAAAGAGGGAGAAACAGGAAGAAGGGGAGGGGAGAGAGGGGGAGGGAACAAGGGTATGACAGGAAAAGACGGAGTAAGACATGAGGCAGTTATAGTAAAAACACGGGGAAATGACTTCAGATGCAAACTTCCCACTGACACTGTGCACAACTTAGGAAAGGCTTTTCCTGCAAGCTTGTGGAAACAGACTCCCTCAGCACACACGTGAATGCACAGCTGCAGCCACACATGGTCACCATGACCTAACCCTCCTTACACACGGCTCGTCCTCATTAGATGTATTGAACTCATTCTGCTTCACTGCTTGAGTTCTGATGTGTCCTGATAGTCCCTGACCTGCCTCTGGGCAACAGACCTTTCCTGAATCCACGCACACGCACACGCACACGCACACGCACACACGCACACACACACGCACACACGCACGCACGCACGCACACACGCACACACGCACACACGCACACACGCACACACACACACACACACACACACACACACACACACGCGCACACTCACACACACACACACACACACACACACTTGTTTTTTTGGTCCAAAATTTTACATAAACGTCATCCTATACTATGTAGACCAAAATTTTAAAAAAATTTACCAACATTTTTTGGTCCAAAATTTGACAAAAACGTCATCCAAAAGTTGAAAACCATTTTGAATTTTTTTTTTGAGTATAGCATGTTATAGCAACATAAGAATGACCTCTCTTTGTTGGTTAAAAACCCTCACTGGTCCTCAGTATTCCGCAAGTACAAGAACACACACACACACGACATGACCATTCAGGTAATGGTACTGTTGGACATGTGTGTGCAACACGGAACTGATGGTTTGCTTAGTTTCCTTTGAGTATTACTGGCAGGAAACAGCAACGGTGAAAAGAAAGGGGACGGAATTATTTCATGAGATCATCGAGGTGAAACTGAAAATCAGGTGTCATCAATCAGGTGAACCAATCAGGGAGTGAATGCAGGTAACTGTGTTATTATAGCCAAACGTATCTGTTTTCCTCTGCAGTTTTCAAACTAAGCTGTGTTTTTAAACCTTTCTGATTAGGGGGCTGTAGAAATAACATTTTGAAAACAAACCATAGTGATAAGGATGTAGGGACAATGTCGAAAACGATTAAGGGACACTCACTCTCTCCCAGGGTCTTCTGAATGAGGTCATGCTTGGCCTCAAGTTTGGTGATCAGGTTCCTGCCTTCCAGGAACTCTTTCAGTTTCTACAACACACAAAGCCACTGGGGTCACAACATATGCCGATGATGCTCATAAATGCAGTGACGCTTTTATCAATTTGAAGAGACTATAATATATGCACATAATCTGCACTGACCGTGAAGTAGAACTGCTCCGTCTCCTGCTGATTGGCCCTTCGCTTGGCCAGGCTGGGTTTGCTTAGATAGGATTCACTGAAAGTTGACTTGACAGATTCCATGCTGTTGCTGTGGTGGAAGCACTCTGAGACATCATAGTCCTCTACTGTCACCATATCTTGGATAGTGGACAGAGTGGCCTCCATGGTTTTCTTCACCTGAAGGACAGTATCGAGAAGAAAAGTGGAAAAATAGAACCAGAGAAGCTGTGAGTAACACACACGGCAGCTAGGTGGAGTAAAAGGAGAAGATGCGGATGAAATCATATTTTTTGGAGGAAGCAGAAAGGTGTGTGACCTCTTCATTCTCGATCTTGAGTGTTGACAGACGGGACTGCAGCTGCTGACACCTCTGGAGAAGGTCGCCTTCCAGTGGCTGCTGTGCACACATCACTCCCATCTACAAACATGAAAAAAACACATTATAACAAGGATGTTTGCGCTCACTTTCATGCACTGTTAAATTGAGCAACAGTTGTAGCTGGTGGCTTGTTGACAGGCATGTTGAGCACCAATCCTAGTATTAAATTCTTTGAGATGGTAGAGCATAAACTTGGTTCCTTGTCAATCCAAATAATATACTTGCTTGGACTTGTTTTTCTTGCCGTTTCCTTCTCATGTTGTGTACTTGGCTTCTTCTTTTACTTCCAAACAAAATAATTACAATTTTGTAACGTCATGTAGAAAATACTGACAAAGCTAAACAAAAGCATCAGCGCTGTACCATGTCTCCCATGTGGGACTGGAAATCGAACCGAGCTGGGGGACAGAATACGTTGTTGTAGGTCTCCATAAGTTTCTGTTTGTCTCCATTGGGCTCCAGACTCTCTGCAGCTCCATCCAAAGTCTCCAGGCCGGTGTGTTTGGACGTCTCTACGTTCTGCTCTGCAGATAAGTAGGTCCTTAGGGCTCGATGCAGGCTGGCGTGGTAGCCCAGGTCACAGCACTGGAACACACACACACAACCACATATGAATACATGGCAAGACACATTGAAAAGGAATGAGGGAGGAAAGTTAATGCATTAAAGTCCACTCCTGACACCCAACCAGTGATAACTGTTAAATGTAAATCAGTGAAGTCATTATGCCATGTTGAGCTGTACATTCTGTGCTATAGTAATCACTTTAATAACTGTAAAAAAAATGGTGCACTACAGGTTTCATCAACATCTTCACAACAGTGTTTGAGGTGACACATCCTTCTTGTGAAACTCTCAAAAGCAGGAGAGAAAATAACCAACCCTTATTCATCACGAGAGACATTGAAGCTAATGTGAAAAGACTGGATGAGGGGCCACCACTGGCTTAAACTCAGGGACACAAATATTGGGCCAATTCCAATTCCTATCTTAACCCTCAATCTTAACCCTCAAGCTCAACCCTTAATCTTAACTGGCCCTCAAAAGGGTTATTTTGTCACTTAGAAATGGGACACCCCTTAAATGCAGATACGTCTTCAGACTGTAGGGGGCAGAATAACAGGAAAGCTGCGTCCAGTCTGTCAACTCCAAAAAAGAAGAAGAACACATTTACGTCACGATTATTTATTACGATCCGTTTGTCAGTCAAGTTATTAGGTTGTCAGTTAGTTATAAGATGATACTCATACAAATATTCAGCTGACAGTTACCACACACCAGGACCTATTGAAAAGTAAACCATAGCAAACGATCGCGTGTGCGCACCGGCCGGCTATTGACAAAAGATCGTAAAATAAAAATAAATATTACGCAACAATGACGTCAGTAATCCATAATATGGGCCTAAACTAAGACAATACAATGGCAGTACAATACAGACAGTTTCAATTTGTTGTTAGATTATTAACAGTCCTCCTTGTGTCCACTAGATGGCAACTTGATAAACAAATATTATTTACATGAATCTAATGTATGATGTAAAACAGCTAAACAGGACACAGGATGTGTCCAGTAACCACATAAAGACAGGGGCAGCATATTAAGTCAAGTATTTATTAACTGACCAAGGATCAAGAGCTTTCACAACCTTTACCAGATACATACAACAAACATACATGACAAGATAGTGCAGTCAAATTATTCATTAAGTGTAAAGGAAAGTGCAGAATTTGATCTTAAGATGTGTTGCTAAATGCATCTTACAATACTCAACAATACAATACACAAAACAATCCGATTGTCTGATTTGCGTGAAGTTTAAACCTGCAGCAAACCCTTAGCAGAGCAATACAAACATCAACAATGTTAGCAAACAAGCTAACGAACGTAGCTTCAAATGACTGCTGTCCACTGCTACAAGCCATAAACAGCTAACACATGAAAGCGTGAACTCTGTGGCACTGGTCAAACTACGTGTACTTATCCGTTTGTGCTGGGACCGATTAAACGAGGACAATCCTCCGTGTAGAGTCAGAGTCAGAGCCGCGAGCAGAGAGACGAACAACTTATCGAGAGACGTGAAGTGAAGAGAAGTTATCCCCTCCTCTCTTTGCTCAATTTACATATGATGCAAGCACGTCAAGCAAATCCTCATTAAAAATGCATTGGAGGGAATGTTTTTCGAAAAAAACTTTTTTAACACGACAGTCAAAGGGAGAATTTTCGGGCGATTCTCCACGTCAGTCAAATCGCCCCAGAAGTGCGCTCTGCTCTTCAGAGCTCTGCACTTTATTGCGACTGTACTCCATCGTCGTCATAAAGATCATTATTTTTATGTGGGGATAAAACACGTAGAAAAATGATCCAGTCTGCTTTAGATATGAAATGACCGCTTGGAGACGCAGAGGAGCAACGAACAGCGCAGGAGAGGGAGAAGAGAACAGCGCAGGGGCGGTGCGCAGAAATAAAAGGGCCATTTGTCTGCACCAGATGAGGCAGATGAGGGGGCACTACCACTTTTATATTTATGTTGCTTTATTTTACTTTTAAATGTAACCATTGCATGGCTTGTTTTAAGATTCACTGGTCGATTACTTAATTAATATTTAACTTAAGTGAAAAACATTTATATTATTTATTTAATTTCAAGAGTGTCTTTTTGTAAGACTTTATATTTGGTGTTTAAGTATTGTTAATAAATGTCTTACAATAACACATAATAGTCATAATTAAAAAGTTTCCTGTGAACTTTAAAATGGGGGCCGCCGGTGGGCCCGAGAGGTACCACCGGGCTTAGCAGGTTTTCTGGGGGAAACCCTGTCACCCATTAGCTCCTCCCACAGAGAAACAAAGTGTGTTTATACTCACATCAATGATGTCGGCGAGGTCATGGATGTAATATTTGAATGCGCAGCTGTTGGTGGCCTCCAAAGCAAGCAGGTACTCATTCCTGGCCTTTATGGCTTTTAGCCTGTTCTCCGTGTACTTGGCTTGTCTCTGACAAAGACAGATAGAGAATGGGATTGAAAAGGAGAGAAGTTAAGAAAACGGTCAAGAATAAATGAAGCAAGGTAATGGCAGGAAGAGAGAGGAAAGGAGAGGAAGGTGTAGGTGTTTGTATTTGTATTGATTAGGGATAATAAACCATGTGGAACCATGTAGCTGTGACAGGCTCCAGCTGCAGTGGACAAGGTTAGCAATAAGACAGTCCTGCATTCATTAAATCATTCATGAGACCCACACATAAGTCATTGTGGAGCGCTCACAAACACTCTTACTCTGAAAAAGATGGAGAAATAGCTAAAGAAGAAATGAACATGAAATAATAGTTAAATAAAAACAGATAAGAAAAAAACAAATCTTATGGTGCTTTTCCATTATACATTCGAGCACTACTCGGCTCTCCTCTACTCTGCTTTTATGCTTTTCCATTAGGGATAGTAGGGATAGGAACCTGGTGTTCTTTTTATTACCGCAGTACTGCAATGCAACATTACAAATACCAAGTGCCATAAAAAAAAAGGAAAAAAAAGAAAGAAGAAGCAGCTTGCAGCTTTTCTCTCGTTACCCTCCATTTCCCTTCTCCAGGCACTGCTCACCTTCTCCTTCATCTTCTCGATTTTTTTGACACTGGATCGTCGGACAGGCTTTTCGTCAGCCCTGATGTTGGCCAAGGTGTCGGGGGAGCGTGGTGTCTGACGGTCGTCCTGTCGGCCAGAGCGTCCCATCTGCTTCTCCTCTTGCTTCTCTGCCTCCTTCAGCTTGGATTCTGCATTGATGCTGTCTGTGTTGTACATGTGGTACGTCTTCATCACCTGGGAACCAGATTAGATTTTCAGATGATGTAGGTGTGCACAAGCGTAAATGTGTGTATTCCCAGTGCTACAATGTAGAAGAACGCCAGCTGACGTCACAAAGGGATGGAGACGCAGAGAGACATTTTGGACAGTACTGGCAATATTTAAATCAAAGAGTGACACACACAAAACCTTCTCAACTGGTGGTATGACTTGAACATGAGCACATGAAACAAGTGTGTGTGCAGTGCCAGCCTTATTCTGATGACCGCCACCAGTGCCATCATTACATTACTCTGAACACAACAGTCAGAAACTCTATGTATGTGAGAATGTGGACGTCACTCAAACCAGATCTATTTCTATCTCTTCCTACGCACTATAATTACAGCTTGAGACCTGTGTTTATGGGCTTGCAGAGCTGTGGCTATAGGGTAGCTTGCGGCTCACAGCCATGATGTAGTAGGAAACTTCGCACAAACACACACATGCATACCCTCACACACTCACACACACACATTCACCACAATCCAGCCCCCCATCCTGCTCCAATCTGTGGGTGCACACATACACAATGAAACACAGACCGACACAGTGCTCTAAGTGTCTTGGTTCTTTGGCAGTGCCACAGCATGGACATGTGTAACCAGATGGTAGGGTGCCCCAGACAGTGTGATAAAACCAAAACAGAGTAGCAACATTTAGATCAGATTGTCCAACTAGCCTACACTGTTGGGGGCCGACAGCAAGGAGTATATCCGCAAACTTGTCCAATCCTCAACTTTCCAATATACCCAAAGTATACGCACTCACACCTGCCACTAACTGTTTTAATTAATTATGAATAAATTCAACAAAATAACTGTTAAATATTATGATATAATGCTGACTACACTTTATACATGTTCAAAGTATCCATATAAACTCCATATTGAACACAGAATACCTGAACTCATACATTCTAGTTTTTAATAAAACTAGTTAACCTATTATACCTTGTTAAATATTATGAATATTAAAATGCTAACCACACCTGACATATCTTCAAAGTGTCCAAATGTCATGAAAAAGCAAACACTATGTTTATTACATTTCATGAAAAAACATACAATATGTTCAAACTTTCCATTCAATGCATTAATAAAGAAATGGAGGCTTAACTATTTTTTATATGATAATTAATACATTTATATTATAATGTAATAAATATTATGAATAAGTGCTAAATAAACCCATGATATCCTCAATGTGTCCAAATGAGCTAAATAATAAAGAAAAAATACCTTAAATATTTTTTCTGTGTTCACTAATAAGTTAACCAGTTAACTTATTATGTAACTATTACCAATCATAGCCAAAGTAATAATGATTGTACTTGTAGATAGTTGTAACATGAATCATTGTACAACATTTGAAGGCAATATCTCCATCAGTCTGGAAGATAAAGCCCAAAATGTGTTTTTAGCATAATAAATTAATTAATTTGCTAATTAATAATAAAGCTACAAAGATAGGGATAATTCTCAGGTGGTATGTGATGCCCATGAACAATTTGAAGCCAATACCTGCAATACTTTGGAAGATACAGGCCAAAATATGGTTTTTATATCATTAATTCATTAATTAACTAATTAATAATAATGGTAGACAGCTCAAAATCAATAGGGATCATCTACAGGGGGTATGTGACCCATAAAAAAAATAAGAACATTTAATCTCAAACGCCTTTACAGTTATCGCGTTAACGGCTAAAATCTGCGGACGCGGACGACGACCGATTCAATGCCACGTAGAGCGTTGTTATTGACTGGTATTGCTAATGAAGGCTAACAACGGCTAGCTTTAAATATGTTTGCGTTGTCTACTTCTCAACTGGAACCATTTTCGATGCTAATAGGATGCTTCATAGGCAGTGGTGCTTTAAATACCAATGATAGTGACCATGCTAACGCCCTCACATTGACAATGCTAGCATACTGATGGTGAGAAGATCTTGTTTTGACTGGGATTTAAAGGTACAGTGCGTGGATGTGTGTTATTGGTGAAGTAGCATGTTGCAGCTGAATATCACCACACCTGACCTCTCCCTTCTCCAAGTGTGTTGGAGAATGTAGTCTTCATTCATTCAAAAATTATTAAATGTGTCCTTTGTGGGCTATTGTAAAAACATGGGGTTCCAAAATGGCAGCCTTCATAGAGCTGACCTACCTCCTGATATCATTTTGAAATCTGAGGTAATGGAAAACAACAATCAGGTGATTGTACACCTTTTTTTAATCTTAAATTTCTGCTTAAGGAAAATAATTACACACCATTTTCACCCACTGGACCTTTAAGAAACTGCTGGGGTGATTACAGTGTCATTTGATTTTCAGATAATTCACCAGACTAAAACAGCTTAAAACTTAAAGTTCCTACACATTTTCCATTTCAAAATTCCATACTTTTCCAGAACTAAATTTCCAGACTACTCTTTTTTTAGTCAATATTAAACACCTGAATAACAATTGTTAGATGCTTATTATTTAAATAAATGGTTTTAAAATCCTTCACTCATTTTTCATGAAGCCAGCCGTAGAAAAACTTGCATCGACCCATGACACTGTCGCGGTCAACAATCGGTGGCTGGCTCGACGACACGCATGGAAAATAATAAATAAATGAGAATCGCAGTCAGTAACCATGGTAACCCATGGTAACCCGACACCCTTCTACAGCCAACTTGATTAGTTTCATATCATCTACAAGTAGGCTATGTTGCGTTAGTAGCTTGTTTTGTATATAATTGTAGAAAGTGAGATAATAGTCTGGAAACAACACAAACATTTTTCCATACCTTTTCCCCCTTGTCCATACTTATCCAGACCTGGAAATTACTCAAATTAAATTCCATACTTTTCCATACTTTTCCATGCTGCGTAGGAACTAATAATTTAAATTACTTGATATCCATGTTGGGTTGCCAAATTCTGTGAATTTTCGAAAGTGGAAACTTTCCATAGGAATCAACTGGAATAAACTGGACATTTTCAAATTTGAAGGTTGGAAACTTAAATACCATTGGGAAATAATATATTGTAGCACAAAATATTAATGTATTTCCTCCATCACATGCGAAGAAACATCAATAAATATGAATTAGTGAACTAGTTAGGTGATAAACCAGATGCTAAAATAGAAGGTTTTGTGTAACCATACAAAAAATTATACAGCAGTTGTGAAATATTTTGAATACCACGTAGACCATCCAATGTGTGGAGGCTTTTCACACCAGCTAATGTTTATGGGAAGTTTTTTTTTTGTTGTGTTTATGCATAAATACATAAAGAATGCCACAAAAATGCAGCAGCATGTTGCCAAGTGCCAAAATGTTCAAAACATGCAGTTAGGCATTGATAAAATTCTAGTTCTTCCAAAAATATTCAGCATGATGTTATTTTTTCCCGCAAAATGTTTATATTTGTTTATGACACCGTTTCTTTAAATTATCCAAAATGTCCAGTTGATTCGCTTTCATTTCCATAAATTCCCTTAATTGGCATGGAGTTTCTAACATGGAATAAACCCTGAACTACAGTTCCCATGGGAAATTTACCAGGAATTTCTCTCCCCTTTGCAACACCATATCATGTTTGTGTCCTTCATGTTTTGTGTCGATCACAGCAATCGCAACACACAATGATGGCCTCACATATTGTCAGTGTGATGGTGTCTCTTACCGTGTAAAGCTCATTGAGAACTTTCATCAGGTCCTCCTGCAGCTGTACGCCAACTTCTTTGCTCTAGAAAGAGAGATAAAGAGAAAAGACATTAATATGAAGAAAGACCTCCAAACTCTCAGTACTCAGTGTCATCACTCGCAGCGTTAACCTGCTTTTCATCAACTGGCTCTTCATCTCTCTTATCTCAACTAATGGTATATATATAATCAGCTATGTGGTCAACCAAGAAACACCTCATCAGTCACGACCAGAGCATCTCACTAAACAGTTTCTAGTTCAGATGAACACTCGAGGAATAAGCAGACTTGATAGATGTGGAGTTAGAAGAGGAAGCTACAGATATTGATCGCTGCATGATTGAGCGGCGAGTGGGAGCGAGCGAGACCAGAGGAGGCAAGAGGGAGGAAGAGGCAAAGATAGGTCAAAGATACACAAGATGAAAAAGATACAAAGTGGAGGGAGACAGGGAGTTAAAGCGGAACTATGCAGGATGTTTAAGGAGCTTTAGAGTCATTGTGATGGTTAAATCGCTTGCTTTGGGGAGATTGGAGGCTCCTACGACTGTCTGTTAGCAGAAAACCAGCCTTACAAGATCAGACCCAAAGTCTGATGTCTGTTGACATCAAAAACTCTTCAAGGACTTTCCACCAGAAATTCCCTCAAATTTAGGGGCCGAATGTGCTGACACAGCTGAAGATGGGAGAGTCAGTCTTTTATATGCATTTCCCAGGTATAACATCATTTTCTTGCTTCTTGCTTAATGTTACTTGCTCATTTTTCTGCATGGAATCTCACATAAACGGTGGAGAGAGACAGTGGACAGTGTCCAGATCACCGCTAGTAATTATGACTCGATGTTTGTCCTGCATTAGTCTAGTCCATTGGTTCTCAAAGTGCAGCCCAGGGGCCAATGGTGGCCCGCAGAAACATTTCTGTCGGCCCCGCAATGAATTACAGTTGATGGTTTTGATCCAGGAGCTACTAAGCTTGTTAAATGTTTATTGGACATGACTGGATACAGACCAATAAGTGTAAACAAAAATACTGGGTATTTACCTGGTTTCTATATGTTGAAATTTAGTATATTATTGGGTTATAAGCTGGTAATAAGCAGGTAGCTACAGCCCCCAATTACTAGCTATTTACCAAGTAAATATAAGGTAACAGAAATGTGTTACTTGGTATTAACCTGTAATTAGAAGGTAAGAACAATGGCCAAAATACTGGGTAATTACCCAGTAAATTATTAAGCGTTATTATATTAATGCTTAAATTACATTATATTAGCGCTTATATTACTTAACGCTTAACTGTAGAACTGCAATCTGGTCATTAAAGTTATTACAAATGGGATTCTTTCTTTCTGTTTCTTTTTTTTTTTTCCTTTGGCGACTCTCAGTGCAATGTTGGGTTCCTAAATTGGCCTCAGGTATGAAAACTTTGAGAACCCCTGGTCTAGTCTATGTACATCAAGCAATGCAGGGCATGAAAGAGTAGATGGCGTCGAAACAAACAAGGGCACATCTGCGGCACAAGACATTTGCCTAAATTTCAAGGGCATTGAACTTCACAAACTTTCAAGCTCTGAAAAAAAAAAGGCTAAACAATTTTTAGAAAAGTGTGGAATGTCAGAGGTGTTTATTAATTAGGATTTAATTAACAAATTCAACTGAGAGAGAAAAATAATCCTAAGAGAGACCATGGATTTCCATCACCCCAGCTTGTGTTGTGTGGAGAAACAAATAAAACCTGCCATGTCAGGGTTTATCTACCCTTCACCAACTGATACATGACCTTCATCTGGATGATGGAGGCTCAGAGCTTATTTGTGGAAATGAAGGAGGAGAGACAGAAAAAGCAAGAGTCAACAAATGCAGAGCGAGAGAGTGAGAAAGAAAAGGTTTTGCCAGCACATGTTGTGAGCATCTGTTTTCTCTGGAGAAGGGCACAGTGAGGTGTGGATTACAGCAGGGTGTCAGGGGTGAAATGGTGAAAAAAAGAAGGATAAAAGGATCAGAAAAAGGTTGGAGGGGGGTTTATGGAGAGAAGGAAACAGAAATCATTATGATGACTTTATGTGTGAGAATTACAGAGAACATGAGGGAGGAGGAAGTGACATGAGGGGAGAGATTTAGGGCACTGCAGCAGATGAAAGCAGGCTTTAGCACCTTTACTCTTTAAAGTGCTTCAGGAAACTCATATCAAGTGACAACCTGCCGACATACAGGCAACCAAAAAGCAATCAGCCGTGGCCGAGTCCTCCTATCTATCAACTGTGGATCTTGACCTCTGGACTTTCCATTTTGCCTCTGGTCGTCGAGTCGAACACCGTGTCTGTAGTTCAGCTCGAGATCATTTACTCATTAATACAGTCACATTCTTCAGAGATCTCTCTCTGTAAATGACAAAAATAACACACCAGCAGTATCATAACATTCTGGGATTTTTTTTAAATCCCAAATGAACAATAATCCCATTAGCAGTGGTTTGATGGTCTGCCAGTTTTTATCACTGGTGCATGAAATGTGACATCACAATAAATACAATGAGAAGGACAAGAAGAAACATTGATCTCTGTGACATTGTTAAAATCATTCAAACTCAAATCCAAGTGAGTGATTTTAAATGACTAAGTTAAAAGTAGGGTTTGTTCAAAACTAGAGCTGCAACAAAAGATTATTTTCATAATTAATTAATCTGTGGACTATTTCTTTGATTAATCTGATAATTGTGTCTGTACAATGTACAATTTTTATTTATTTACTTTTTAATACTACTAATACTCACATTAAGATAAGATGCAAAATCAGAAAGTTTGTTTTAATTATTGAAATAAACACTAAAACCAATAATTGGTTATCAAAATAGCTGATGCTTAATTTAATAGTGGATTAATAGTTGCAGCCTACTAAAATCAGTAGATATTTTATATTAGAGTAAACATTACCAGTGTAATCTAAGCCTCATTCTCATCTTCAAACCTGACCAAAGCTGTAAGAACTCGCCCTGCAAAGATGTTCTACAAGGTGAACTAAAAATGATGCATGGAAAACATGAATCCCCTATTCAGAGAACTCACTTTGTAAACCTACACTTAGGTATGTGAACACATGTGGGTTCCAAGTTATCAGAAAGGATTCATTGAACATTTCTGTTGATACCATCTTTCCCATTATAGTTTTGATTTGGCGGTGGAGAGACCTTTCTTTAATTTGAAATTAGAATATGAAACGCCACTAACATGCTGCATGTTCTATGATCTGTGCACATAAATCAAATCAAACGTGGGGAAAACCAATCATGCATAAGAATATATAGTTAATATTTTTGATGGTGTCATGTGGTAATGTCTTTAGTAAGTACTTCTACATATTTTCCCCCAACATTTTCAGCGAGTTCAATTGGTTTAAGACATTGGTTCTCAAAGTGCGGCCCGGGGCCAATGGCGGCCCACAGAAACATTTCTGGTGGCCCCGCAGTGAATTACAGTCGATAGTTTTAATCCAGGAGCGACTAAGCTTGTTAAATGTTTATTGGACATTACTGGCTACAGACCAATAAGTGTAAACAAAAATACTGGGTATTTACCTGGTTTCTATATGGTGAATTTTAGTGTATTATTGTGTTATAAGCTGGTAATAAGCAGGTAGCTACAGTCCCCAAATACTAGTTATTTACCCAGTAAATATATGGTAACAGAAATGTGTTACTTGGTATTAATCTGCAATTAGAAAGTAAGAACAATGGCCAAAATAATTAATAATAATAATAATAATAATAATAATTACCCAGTAAATTATAAAGCGTTATTATATTAATGCTTAAATTACTTAACGCTAAACTGTAGAACTGCAATCGGGTCATTAAAATTATTACAAATGGGATTTCTTTCTGTTTTTTTTCCTTTTTTTTTCCTTTGGCGGCCCTCAGTCCAATGTTGGGTTCCTAAATTGGCCCTCAGGTATCAAAACTTTGAGAACCCCTGGTTTAAGATGTGTTGAATGTCACAGAGTTCCCATTTCTCCATACATTTTCAAGGTTTTTCCTTTAATTTGTCAAGTATTGATAAACCAGAACTCAGTCCCTACCTATCTTCCTGTTCCAATTCTCTAAACACTTTATTTTTCTGCTCTTCGACCACATTACCTTCGTCTCATCTCTGTTTTCCTCCCACTAAAGCAAGGCTAAGATCAGAGGAGACAGGACTCAGACTACTGTATGAACAGATGGCATAAACTCTCCTGGCCTGAGTTTCAGCTGACTTGCTGTCAGTCAATAAATCAGCCCGGACAGAAAACAGATGCCGCAATAAAGAATGGACAAGATAAAAAAAACATGACACGGATTATAGTATATCACAGACTGTAGCTGCTGTTCCTTCAATCTTTGAAGCTTGGTCAAGGAGGAGCAGCAACTACCAAGTTGTACATTTTCAAAGGCACAACCACCACCTCCACCGCCTCACATGATAAAGACTCCACACACTGTTGGAACAACTAATCTCACTGAAGTCCAGCTGTGGGTGTGTGTGTGTGTTCGCTTGCCTTCTTGAAGAGGCGTCCCGAGTCCTCGCTGATCTGTGCAAATCGAGGAATGATGTTGTTGAGGTAGAGGTCGGACAGAGTGGCGCGGTCGCGGCTCTCCCTCTTCACCTGGAGCAGCAACAGGTTCCAGCAATTCACCGGAGACAGAATACTCTGCTCCTTCCTTCAAAACACACAGAGAGAGAGACAAAGAATCTGAAAAAAGACCTCCTCGCAAATGTTCAGATAAATCACGAGCATTAAGTCTCTTTCATCTTCGTAATTTGCCTTTTCATGGCGCTGATTGATGCGCACGCACACGTGTAAAATGTTGAGATGTGGAGACAAGCATGCTGTTAAAAAAATGCACTGTTAATTATAGTATGTTCTTAAAGATCAGACAAGTCTTTGGTTAAACAGACAGGGAGGAGTGAGCGGGCAGATTTATGCCTCAAAACTGTCACGCTCTCGCTAACACACACACACACACACACACACACCCACACACACACACACACACACACACACACACACACACACACACACACACACACACACACACACACACACACACACACACACACACACACACACACTCAAAGACATAATGCATTCCCTAACCCCTTACCCTAACCATCACAGCTAAATGTCTTAACCCAACACTAACCCTAAAACCAGGTCTTAACCCCCAAAAGACTCTTCTAAGGGGTTACAGAATGTAAAGACCACCCAAAATGTCCTCCCTTTTCCAAATGTCTTCACTCCCTAAAATTTTTGGTCCTCAACAAAGCTACTGATACGAGAACACACACTCACACACAGGCCAGCTTAGACAGGGGATTCAGCCAGGGTACAAAACCCAGCAGGAGGAGGGAAGACAGTACAGCTGTCACAGAAAATGACTTCGGGGCAGAAAAAAGAGAGAGAGAGAACATAAAATGTCTCTTTGTAATTGATTTAATTGTTCCACAGTGCTTAAAAGCAAAAAAATTGAGGGTTTTTACCCTGATTGAACAACTTCAGAGTCGCTGTAATGGTTAAATGGCCTGTTGCGGGGAGATTGGGGGCTGTCTGTTAGTGGAAAACCAGCCTCGCAAGATCAGAGCCACCGAACCGAGGTGTTCTCAGAATCAGGAGATCTCCAGAAGCGAGGAAGACGACTGTTTGAGTGAGCGAGGGGCGACAAGCGTGTCATCGGACCTTTTTTTTTTTTGAACGGTGAGAATTGAAATGATTGATGGATGGATAGATGTGATACGGTGGTGTCCCTCTAGGGGGAGCTCCGTTGAGAAAAAGGCAAAAAAGGATGACAACACTTACAAAGTTCCACTTTAATTGTCTTTTGTTTAGTAGCCCCCTTAAAGCCACATGCAAGACTCCCATCGCCTTGTTTATGTGACAGTGTGCGTGTGTGTGTGTGCACACTACAGTACGTGTGCCTGTGTGTATTTGTGTACAGCGCGTGTTATGGATGAACCATGGATGATCTTGTGGCTAAAATTGATTATGCCGGAGTGTAAATGGATGAAAAGCCTTTAAGAGCAGCTTTAACTGGATAAAGAGCTGCAGGGCATTACACACACACAAACACACACACACACACACACACACACACAGATGAGGGTAAGGGAAAGTAGAGTACTGACCCTATCATAAACAAGGTCACAAGATAGAGAGAGAAAGTCTGTGTTTTCAGGAGTAAATCGATTGGGAAAGTTGTTTGTACATATGCATTTGTGTACATGTGTTAGAGACCAATTTTACACTTAAAGCTACTTATGACATGTACAATTGGGGACAAAACTCGACAATTGCGGAATAAGCTGATTTCCATGTCAGTTAGGGGCCTGAGTTAAGGGGAAGGTTAATAGTCAATTTGAAGGTTAGGATCTGATGAGATGAGTCACACGCATGTGATTTATAAGCATTGAAAAATTCCGGGAATTTAAAATGGGAATTTTCTTTTTTAAACATGGGTGTCATCAGGAACATAATGTAGCATAATAATAATGTGACTAAAACAATCACATTTAATGCAAATACGTGAATATCAATGCTTTACCTCAATCCAGGTACATAGCACACTGCTTACTGCAGGGCTACTGAGGCCACACCCCCTACATGCACTGTGCATTCATCGATCACATGACATCACAGATGATAACTAGAAACCATTAATTTCCAGTTAATTCTCTTACATCACTCCAAAATAACTAAACTAAAGTTCCCCTGAAAAGTGTCTGAATTTTCCGCCACTTTGCAGCCACAGTGACTCGCTGGTACAGGCTGTGACAGGTCAGCTGACTGACTGCAACTAAAGCAACAAATTGAAACAATAGAACTCCCTACATGTTGTAAGTAAAAGTAGAGAAATAATCACGTGGACACACGTGTTTGTGTCAATTTCAACTGCAACTTCTCTGTTTTCCGGTGCGCCCGTCTTCGCTGTTTGCACAACACTTTCTTCTATCACAACAGGGCCACAGTTCCTCTATCTGCTCAAATGGCCTGCAGCTCTGCTTCCATGTGACATGTCACCCTCAGGTCCACCACTGGTGGTCACCATGGTGACGGCACTAAAACACTGGCTGGAAGTCTCTCTGACCTTCAGCTATCACAAGATAAACATTGACATGCCATTGGCCCTTCTGAGGGTATATGGTGAGTACTATTCCTGCTAAATGGTCATTGACATTCAGGATCAAACTACACAGCATTAATCGGGGAATGGCTGTTGGCAATTTTGCACAACAAAGGCCGAACCAGCAGAAACACTTCTTTGAATAATGAGTACAGGTTCAATAATAATGATTTAAAGCTCACATAGTGGTCCTGTTGCACATATATGTTAGTTATGGAGGTCTTCTTACATACATGAACTTGTTTTTATGGTCAAAAACCTCCTAGTTGCTGTAATGCTGTCCTAATGCTGTACATAAATCTCTCACCCAGAAGACAGAGTCTTGTGATTGGCCAGTACCCGGAAGTGACATAATCATAACAACGGGTAAACGGACATTACTATGGGGTATATGGAGCGGGGGTTGTGACGACGGTGCATGACAATAGGTGATAAGTGGCGACAGTATGGCTGTGGATAGTAAGTTAGATCGACACTCCCCTGGAAGCAGTGGATGTGTGTTTACCTGGGTCTCATTCACATGTAAATGACCAGACACAAAACCGAGCGTTCTGAAAAAGGCTGTTTTGGCAGAGTTATTTAACTGCTATTGTGCTTCATCCTTATGATATTTTGACTAAAGCATGTGACAGACATGTTCATTAGGGCATCAGGACCTAGTTTAACTTGGGTTAATAGGGTATAATATGGGACCTTTAATTTGGGAATAACCAACCCTTAATTTGGGAATTAACATATTTTGGACTGAGGGTAAACAAAAATACAGGATCCGCTTTTCACCAGTGTGTAAGTGTGACTTTTTGTATTTGTGTATATGAAAGCCCCACAAACAATATAGGGACTCAATAAAAACAGACACACAAAGAGCAGTTTTAAGATATTTGTGGTCATATGATCCCCCCAAAAAACCCACATCCACAGTGAAATAATGTACAGATGTGGCCGAGGGTTGTGTAACTGGCTCCATCACAGCAACAGTGAAACTGCACGGATATTTAACATAAGAGGGTTGGACTGAATCTGTGAGCAACTTGTGAGGCCTTTCTTCATGTGACCTATCGGGGCCGTCAGCCTCAGGACACACACACACACACACACGCACAATATGGTTAAACAGTGTAACCCCCACCATCACCACTGCTGTATGCAGTCTGCCAAATAGCAGGAATACCAGGAGTCTCTACGGGATCAGCACACTGCAGGCACCGCTCACACTCACCATCAACGCCTGTCTGTGTGGGGAAACAGCCACAGGGTCAAACACACACACCTACATTCAGAGAACACACACACACAAATATACACACACATAACCCAGAAAAATTGTTGAAATTCCGGTGTGGCACCCGGACTGAGCAGCAGCAGATGCAGTGGTGGTGGTGGTGGTGGTGGTGGTGGGGGGGGGGGCTAAATACACAGATGTTGGAAGGAGAGAAAAGCAAAAGCAAAAAGAAAGTGTTCGAAGAGCAGAGACAGAGGGCAAAAAAATGGGGTTGAAGGGTTCGTGGATGAGTGAATCTCAGTCCTGCTGCTTTATGACGACTTCATACAGAGAGACTTTCTGCAGCAGCTGCAGAAGCTGAACTGTTTAACCACACATTTTATCATGTGTCCTTTGCTCCACCTTCTCATCTGCTGCTCTTCCCTCCCCCAACATGCAACAGAGGGACACACACTCCTCAACTGCCTCAGTATTGATCGAAGCTGGAGGGTGTGTGTGTGTGTGTGTGTGTGTGTGTGTGTGTGTGTGTGTGTGTGTGTGTGTGTGTGTGAGAGAGAGAGAGAGAGATAGATGTGTGTGCATAGGGGTATGTCCTCTTGGCTGGAATTGGGTTTCGTTTGGAGGACCTATTGATTCCTTCTAGGCTGTGTGTGTGTGTACTTGTATTTGTTACCTCTTTAGGACCCTCTCTGGCATAAACACTGACCTTGTCAGGAGAAGGAGTCCCCATGGAGACCAAAACCTGGTCCAAAGGAGACAGAACCTCCTTTTCTGAAGTTTTATGGCTTTAAGTTGTGGTTAAGGTTATGGTATGTTATAATAAAGGTTAAGGAATAAGATTTGTTTAGGCTGTCCAAATGAAAGGAAATCAGCCGTTGTTTCGAAAAAGAATAGCAGCACGAATCTGAGTGTGTTCTTTTTAGGGCTGAAACAATTGATTACTAAATTAAGCCTCAACTATTTCAATTATAAACTGTTAATTGGTTTGAGTGGGGTTTTTGTAATTACGTTTTCAAGGGAATATTTTCTGGTTCCGTTGCTTAATGTAACAAAGAAATCATTCAAACTGAATCATGTTATAGTTTGTGGACAAAATAAGACTTTTGAGAACATCATCATTTTGAGATTTGCAAACAATGAGGAATATTTCATGGCACAAACAAGTACTCAATTAATTGATGATGAAAATCATTTTTAGTTGCAGCCCCAGTTCTTTTACGGGTATCTTTGTGAGGACCAAATAACATAAACCATAGGGAGTGAGGACATTTTGTCTGGTCCTCATGTTCTGTCACCCCTTAAAAAGGCTTTTTGAGGGTTAAGACTTGCGTTTATGGTTAGGTTTAGGAGCAAGATAATGCACTACAAGTGCTGCACAAAATGTGTGTGTGTGTGTGTGTAGGTTTGCTCCCAGAAGAGAAATGAATGTTGCCGCAACAGTGCATGCTGCATAATCAAGGAGGACTTCAACACTGCATGGTAGTAATTTTCCTCATCACACAGCTTTGTTGACATGGAGGTGGATGCAGAAGAGGTCATGGTTGAAAGGGAAGAAGAGGAAAGAAGAGTCCAGTGTTTCTCAATATTTAGATGCTTTCTTCCCAAATCGCTATAGACGAGTATATAAAAACTGTCAGGACGTGTTTCGTCTGCACAAAAATTCCTCCATGTTAGTTAGGGTTAAAGTGCCGAGTGAGGGTTAAATCTAGAAGATGCCGGAGAAGAGAGATGCAAGCAATAATGGAGGAATGGCATGGACCCGAGGGGGTCATCTGTGTTCCAAGTGTTGAGGGTTATTTTGTCAAGTGCACCTGACTGCAGTACGCAGATCGGGGAGTGGCTCAACGTGGGTGGAGCTAAATGTTTGACTCCGCCCGCTAAACGTTTGATTCAGCGCGAGTGACATCTGGTGGCGGAGATCAGGCAGCACATACTCAAACGTCAATGCAGTATAATTATATATATATATTATATATATTATATAATGTTACATAATATATAATATTATATAATATTTATATATAGCGAGAGATGATAATGTAATTATATAATTATTATATATATTATATTATATAATAAAGCATTTATTGATGGATTAAAACATAACAAACATGGATATTTAAAGTTGAATTTCTCCATAATGGTACAGTAAAAATGCTTGATATTTCCTGTGTGTGTAGTCTTAAATGTGTAGAAGACAGAGATACCATCCATAGCCAGGAATTATTGTGCAAAATATTTTTACAGTAGCTCATAAGTGGCCGATTATGCCACTTGGAAAATATGGACTTTTATTTTGAAATTTCTCCACACAGTAGTAGAGTAAAGATACTTTGGTCTTTTTTATTCATCATGGGCGGATGAAACACTGGAATGGAACATGTTTTATTCAAAATCTGTTAGAATTATAGTTCACCGTTTTAATACCTTTATTATGAAGTTTTCCGGACCGGAAGTAAATACGCTGTTTCCATACGCCGTTTCCACGCATTTATCCTAATGCTGAGAATACTTGTGCACTAGAAATTTAAGTGCGGCTGATTTGACCACGGAGATTGAAGTCGCAGCTGGCTTGACCGCAGTGTTTATCCATAAATTAGTTCATAATTTACACGAACAACGAACGTCAACTTCCCTCTTAGCAGATATTTCAATATTTTGAACTCAAACATACGTTCTCCCTCTTCCGCCTGGTATTGGGCATATAGTGGCTCACTAGGAGTGGCTCAATGTGGGTGGAGCTAAACGTTTGACTCCACCCACATTGAGCCACTCCTCGATCTGCGTACTGCAGTCAGGGCTTACTCTATTTTGTCACTTAGATGCAGATACGTCTTCAGACTGTGGGGGGCAGAATAACGCGAAAGCTGCGTCCGGTCTGTCAACTCCAAAGGTTGTCAGTTAGTTATAAGATGATACTCATACAAATACCACAACCACGGACATATTCAGCTGACAGTTGCCACACACCACGGCTTATTGAAGGGTAAACCATAGCAAGCGATCGCTTGTCCGCACCGGCCGGCTATTGACAAAAGATCGTAAAATAAAATAAATGTTGAGAGAGATGCAAGCAATAATGGAGGAATGGCATGGCATCAGTAAGCACATAGTAATGAGGCACAGCTGTCTGACAAATCATGACCCGGCAACCCTGTGGGTTGTTTAAACAAAAAACAAATACAGTACAGTAATGATGCGTTAATGATACGCGCCCTGATCACAGGGGATTAAAGCTCCTTCACATCAGTGTCATATAAGTATTAATCAACTTTAGGAGTATTTTCATTAATTGCCAGTGTCAACCAGTTAGTCTCTTAAGAGAATACTTTCCTTGTCAAAAGCCACCATATTATTTACAGGATGCATTTGTGAGGATGCAAGGAGTAATAATCAAACATCGAAAGCACAATGTATCTGTTTGGTGTACTTCACACAGCTTACACACACACGCACACACACACACCAACAACTGCCAGAAAAATGACACAAGAACACATCACACTGATAAAAGTGATAAGCTCCACTGTGGATCTCGTGAGAGAGAGAGAGAGGGAGACCTTTGATAAGAGAATCCCTGTTTGGGCAAGGTTACATACACAGCAAGACACTGTGAAATAGTTAGAGCACAAAATCACCACCTGGCCTTTTTGGCATAAGCACACGCACACGAACACACACGAACACGCACGCACGCTTTAGACGCCATCTTTCTCATGTGAAAACACGCAATGCATTCTGGGTAGCCCTTGCTCCCAAGGGTGGTCTCGGAAAATCTCAATATTGAGGGCGATACAGCCCTTAAACTTGTCCCTCAACTTAATTTTTCTGAGAATCGGGACAGCACTTGCACTAGAGGAAGCGCACATTTTTGAGATTGAGGGTTAAGCAAGGAATTGGAATTCACCCTAAGTCCCTTACTCTAACCCTTAACCTAACCCTAAAGGTCTTAAAAAGCTCTTTTGAGGACCAGACAAAATGTCCCCAAAGGGTCAAAATATTTTTGTCGCTGTAACCTGCACCACTGTTCCCTTCTGCATCCTTGAGTTTCATTGTCTGTCTCTATTTTTATTTTCTCAGGAAGGAAGTCACTAGTTTCAGAATCATTCCGCACTTCTTCAAAGACCAAACCGGAAAACATTTCAGCGCACTTGAAACAAAAAGGAAGAGCATAGCTCGTCTCGGGGCAGTTTAACTACCAGTATTAGTGCATGCAGTGAGTGAGTCATACTTGAGTAGATGGTCCTTGGTGCTGCGCGTCTTGGTCAGGAACCTTTCGGCCAGCTTCTCCAGGTTACGGCTGTAGTCCATCTCGATCTCAGCCTTCTTCCTGAAAAAGTCCTGCAGATCCTGAAGCAGCTGCACCCTCAGCTCGCACTGCTGGTCCAGACATTTGAGCTGTTCCACCAGCTGGGCACGGATCTCTACAAAGAAAGAGAGACCATCAGATATTGACATCATTGTTAAGTTAATCTAAAAAAATGACACTCAACACAAACTTGCTTTCTTGCACATTTAAAGTGGAACTATGCAGTATTTTTATCCCCCTGCTGTCCCTAAGGGGAAAACCAGCCTTGCAAGATCTTGGCTGCCGAGATCATGGCTCGTCAAGAAACAAGAACTACTTTACAGCATTACACACACTCGTGCAATACGAGAGTTGATATGCCAGGGCAAATATCGATATTTTACTTTTAAAATTGCAGCACTCTTAAGTAAACAGTCCCCGTTAGTTTCACTCGCCAGGCTTTGTTACTTCATGTCTTCTCACAGTGGTGCTGTTCAAATCAAATAAATGTTCGAAAGAGGGAAACTGGGCAGAAGTGACCTGGTTGAGGAAGAGGTAGTTAAACAATGCTACGTTAAACAATGCTCCATACGCGTTCAATACATAGACTGTTCTCCATGTTGTGATTAAATACAGAAATCCTGCACTTGTATCATGAGGTACCCTGTGATTCCCACCCTTAGCCTGGTCCTCTCTGTTCTCTATGTATTTACAGTATGTATATTTGCAGTCCCTCGACGTTTGCTATTGTTGTTTAGGCGTTCGCTCGACGTTTGCTATCAACGATGTCTGTCTTCAGTGAGTGGTTGGCTGTTCTTCCATTGTCATGGACATTGACAACAAATGCACGTCATGGCACACGCCAAAAATCCACCAGACCTGCAAAGTTCAGCTTCATCATCAAAATCACCACACAATGGGGAAGTATACGTCACTGACTGAAATAAGACAAAAGCCACATCAATGTGTAAGAAGTCTAAAGATGTCTCATTTTTCACAGTCGATGTGGATGGGCCCAGCTCCAACAGACGGCAGAGCCCTGACTGTTCAGGTTGGAGAGTCTTGGAGGAAATCCATTCTCCTCCCACCAAAAGACTGCTGTGTGTGTGTGTGTGTGCATGAACATCATATTTATGCACACATGCATGCAGCAGCAGTCATTTATCCCAGCTCATCACTTCATTTTCCTTCCGCCTCCTCCCCCATTCCCTCTGCCATGCTGTACACTCCCGTCTGGCCTCAAATTAATAGAGTGCACTTAGTGCAGCCACACTCGCTAACCATATTCAATAACTGGCTCCAGAAAAGTCCTCGGGAGAATTGTGCCTATTGCAGAGAAAGACCAGGAGGACACACAAAACCTCCACAGCAACACGTGCACACATGTAAACACTCAAGGACACACACACACACACACACACACACACACACACACACACACACACACACACACACACACACACACACACACACACACACACACACACACACACACACACACACACACACACACACACACACACACACACACACACACACACCAGTGATAAGCTGGTTCAATGCTAACAGCTGACAGATTAATGCCATGCTCTCATAGCTGCCTGCCAATTCCGAGTAAGCTGCATATGTGCCTTTTAAAGTGAGAATTCCGGTTTTTTAAGCGAGGTTTTATGAGGTTATTGACACATCGTCAGCACATACTTCATTGAGAAACCGACGCTTGTTCTGATTGAAAAGGAAAACTAGATCTTAGCTGCTTAACTAATGGCTCAGGCAATGAAATCTCTGCCTGCTTAGGTCTTTTTATATTTTTTAAAGAACATGGTGGCTGCTTTATCTTGCTGTAAGACAGCCGTATCCAAATGGAAACTGGAGTCTCACTCCTGAATATGTGTTATTAATCCACTGCTGTCTCCATCAACAACTTTAAATGTCTTATTTTGTAACGTTGGTGTGTAAAACATTTTCTTTGCCTTGACCCGAGTGTCACAAATGTACCAAACAAGGCAGCAGTTGAACAGCATATCCTGTATCCACGCAAGCTAAAAACCCTGATTTTCTCAATGGAGTTTGGTGTGGAAGAGCCCGTCTAAAAGTGAGATTAGGTGGGGAACATATTCTTAATATATCATGGACTTAAGCAAGCATACATTTTAATCGAAAATTTTATTACGTAGGGCTACACCGACTAATTGATGGTATTGATTATTAATCAGAGACTAAAATGTATACAATCATTAAGAAAACCGATAAAGCTAAGTTTGAGTCTTTTTTCAGTCATTAAAACAAGCTTTCTGATTTTTAAAGCTTCTTAAATGTGAATATTTTCTGGTTTTCTGGTATTTTCTTGCCCCATACATATAAAGAAATCATTAAAACTTAATCATGTTGATTTGCAGACAAAACATGACATCATCATGTTCAGGTTTGCAAATAGGATTCCAACTAAAGATTATTTTCATGATCAATGAATCATTTTCTCAATTAATTGAATTGCCGTTCTCCATAAAATGGCAGACAATCTTGAAAAATGCTGATCAGTGTTTTCTCAAATCAAATCTTTTTTTCCAGCCCTAGTAAACGCAGACCAACATTTTCTGACCAAACAAATCCTCAATAAATCGAGGAAATAATCTACAGATGAATGAATTATGAAAGATAGTTGCAGCCCTAGTTCTAAGTGACAAGGCACTGCTGTCAGTTCGTTAATATCTCATACAGTCACACTAAAAAAAAAAACTAAACTATGCCTTTAAGAATGCATGCACTTCCTCAAAAGTCAACGTCTGCTCAAACCCCCCCACCTACCTTTACAACGCTGGCTGTAGAGAAAACGAACAGTTTTGGCCTCCATCCTGGCTTCAGTGGAGTATAGACTCTACATACGCAGTAATTCAAACACACACACACGTGCACACACCCTGACAGACACGCAGACACCCAACGTCTGGCTGACAGCGACTGGTGATGCCGCCTTTGTGTTTTACAGCTGAGAGAGCAGTTTCTCATTCCCACAAAGAGAAGTGGTATCTAAATGTGTCTGCGACGAGCCGACTCTCGCCTCCCACTTCTCTCACTCACTCACTCGTAAACACAGTCTGAAACACTGCGTTCCACACTAAGCAGTGGGTACCCACTGCCTACACTCACTGCAGTCTGAGTCAATCTTTGCCAGTTTTAAAAGGCCAGGAAGGAGCAGTCTTTGTCGTACATGCACGACACCACTACGCAAACATGTGCTACGACTAATAAACGTGTCTGTGACTGTAGTACTAATGACCTGGTGTGAATATTTGCTTTAACGTGTTATTATCTCACGGTCTGCGTGTGCATGTTTGTGTGTAATTTCCTAATCACACAGCATTGTCAATGACGGGGGAATGAGTCAGTGTCCCGCCTCTCAAGGCTGCAGCAGTAAAGCTGGACACGGCAGCCTTGTAATTAGTTGGACAGAGACGATAACACATGCGGCAACACCTCAATCAAAAACAAGCGCCGCCATCACTCACCCACTCATCCATCCATCCATACAGTGAGTAACAAAATGGCAGAAAGCTTAAGGTTATCAGCAGGTTGAGCTGCGGATTAAGAAACAAAGTGACAGGAGTCCCATGTGACCACAGTGTTTAGACAGAATGTTTAATGAGGGGAAATACATTCAACAGTGAGGACCTGCTGTGCAAACCCCTCAGAGGCCCCCGACTTGTCACATTACGATGACGAGTGCATGATTTTGACAACATGCTTCATTTACAAAATATATAGCTGTGTGTGTGACAAAACCACAGCTAACCCTACGCTCTCCACACCATACCATACTGTGTTGATTCTGGCTGCTAAATGGAATTAATTTCCCTGGGGGATTAAAAAGAAGTCTTTATTCATTTACATGTTGTTCTTGCGAGCAGGAGTGGTTAACTGAGGGTGTTGAAGAGGGAGAGAGAGATAAATGCAGGTCTTCCTTTCTATCCCACTCCCCTGTAGCGGTCATCATCCCCTGCTCCGGCAAGAAGTGGGATGTGAACTGGAATGTGATGCCTCCAGCCCCCTCCCAACAGCCCCAGTCACATTTTCCAGGCAGATGAGAACAGGTCTTGTAAACGGACTCTGGGATTTTACTTAACTGATGCTCTCCTTTTTTTCTCTCCCCCCTCCCTCCTCCTTTCCTGTCCTTTGTCTGTAGTGGTGAGAACAGTCTGGCTAGTTCCTGACTAGTGATGAATCGAAAAAGAAAGGCATCGATCAGTGCCCTTAAATATTTATTGAGTTCAACATATTCAGTTAATTTTACACCAGTTTGACCTAAATTCTGTCCAGTCTGGTTAAAGGAGCCACCTGCTGGTTTCCTTTGGCTTTGGGTGAGGTATCACGTAAATATGTGAAGTGTGCAGTAAACTATGGATGGATTAATGTTTATGGTGGGTGTCATAAAGATATGTACTCCGAAACTGTAGAGGGAGCTCTGTAGAGAAAAAGGGGGAAAGCGACCAGACGTGCAAGTTTAAAATAAACATCAACATATAACTATTATTGAATTGGCCTCAAATACTAAAATCTTTTTTAAATATTTGTTTAACTGATTCTGTCAAAGTAATCTTTGATTATCTGACATTTTGGGTGAATTCCAATTCCTATCTTAATCCTCAATCTTAATCCTCAATCTCAAAAATGTTCTCCCTCTAGTGCAAGTGCTGTCCTGATTCTCAGAAAAATTAAGTTGAGGGTCGAGTTTAAGGGCTGTATCACCCTCAATATTGAGATTTTCCAAGACCACCCTTGGGAGCAAGGGCTACCCAGAATGCATTGCGTGTTTTCACATAAGAAAGATGGCGTCAAAAGCAGCGAAGCGAGTGCGATACAAATGAAGTATTTTCTTTGTTAATAGAGATATAAAAATGATGAAAACCATTGTATTATCTTAGTTTAGGCCCATATTATGGATTACTGACGTCATTGTTGTGTAACATTTATTTTTATTTTACCATCTTTTGTCAATAGCCGGCCGGTGTGGTTTACTTTTCAATAAGTCGTGGTGTGTGGTAACTGTCAGCTGAATATTTGTATGAGTATCATCTTATAACTAACTGACAACCTAATAACTTGACTGAAATAAAATAATAAATAAATAATCCTGACGTAAATGTGTTCTTCTTCTTCTTCTTTTTTGGAGTTGACAGACTGGATGCAGCATTTAAGGGGTGTCCCAGTTCTAAGTGACAAAATAACCCTCAACACTTGGTTTTGAGGGCCAGTTAAGATAAGGGTTGAACTTGAGGGTTAGGATTGAGGGTTAAGAAAGGAATTGGAATTGGCCCATTTTCACTGATTTGAGATTATTGTGATCATGTTTTGGCCACATCACTCTACTCAAGGAAAATCAGTGATCTCGCACCATAGAATGGCAGCAGTCTGTCTTTAAAGATTTCACCCAAACTTGCCCTGACTTATCATCCATTGTTGATGCACATCCATTATCTTGTTTGTCCTCACCCAAACAAAGTGAAGCAAAAAAAAAAAAAAAAAAGTGAGAGCACCGATGATGGATGAAGATCATCACTCCAGTGACATTACCACCAGGGTTAGTATCTGCTGTTAATTTGGAAGTCGGTTGAAAGCAGCTGGTCTGCATTGCCTCAAACCAAATCAGAGTCAGACGTGTCGCTGCATACAAATGTATGGAGGGATTCTCAGAATTAACAGAAAAACAAAATCACAAGGCAAGTAGCAGTCACATCATGGTGATCTATTCTTTTGGCCTGTACATTTTGGAATTCAAAAGACCCAAAATTAACTTGTGTGGTTAACTTTAGCTGCTTTTGAGCAATGCACCACCAACTTTTGTGTTGCTTGGGATGCTGTGCTGAGTCAGCTGGGATACAAGAGCCACACATTCTGCCACACAACGCACAAATTCTTTGTTTCCATCATGGTACGGTTCAGTTTGGTACAGTACGGTACTGTTTGGAATGGTAAAACCCTGGGTCAAGCTTGCATTCGCCGGTTTAGTGACGTCGTACCAATGTGAAGACATCAAACAAAACACAACAGACAACAATGGCTGGCTGCTGTTTGCTGGCATCATCTTTTTCTTGGTTTAGAAGGTTAAGCTCCAGCCTGACCTTTCTTACCACAGTACTCTGGCACCCCAAGGGAAGGGTGCCAAAAAATGGAAACATGTACCATACTGTACCAAACTGAACTGCTCCACTCAATGGAAACACGTCTAAAACACACACAGATCCAGTGACGGGGCACTGCAAACCCCAGGCTGTCACTCCAATGTTTTGACAGATTATGTTAGAGGCAAATACCAACCCTAACCTGAACCAAACCACAATTCAAATCTTAGCCCTAAACTTAAACAGTTCTTCAGAAATGAGGTTATGTTGCATTAGGACCAGGTTTTGGTCTCCATGAGGACTACATGTCCTGAGAGGGTCAGTGTTTATGACAGAAAAGGATCTAAAGAGGTAACAAGTACAAGTTCACACACACACACACACACACACACACACACACACACACACACACACACACACACACACACACACACACACACACACACACACACACACACACACACACACACACACACACACACACACACACACACACACATCGTATACACATACACTTGTCGACTGTTTACAAGTGGACGTGATGTGTGTTTGAGACGAGGCTAGAATTGGTTGGAGATGGAGTGTGAGGGAACCTACCAACAAACTGGCACAGTTACAGTCAAAGACAACAATCCAGTTCATTTAAAAGGTCTGTCAATTAAACTTACAAGAATAAAAGACCTAATCCTGGATTTACTATACTATATATATAAAATATTCAGGGTTCTCCCAGATAATGTACATTACATTACCCCTGAATTTCTGTGTTGAGTAACCTTGACGATGCACTGAAAATCACATCTTTAAGGTCACATAGAGTGGTACTGTCGCACATATATGTTAGTTATGGAGGTCTACTTACATATATTAACTTGTTTTTATGGTCAAAAACCTCCTAGTTGCTGTAAACGAGCCGATAGAAATCCTCTTTTCTGACGGTGTCTCCCAGCCGCGAGATTTCAGACTCAACTCTCTCACCCAGTAGACTGAGTCTTGTGATTGGCCAATACCCGGAAGTGACATAATCAGCCCACACGCTCTCAGAAGCACAGCTCCCCCCTCTGGAACGGTGGATGCAGTGCTACTCATTAATTATCAAAACATTGTTTTAACAGTGTTTAAAAATAGCTTCTTCACGACTCCCCGCCTCAGTCCCTTTGACGACCTTTGACCCAGAGTCAGACCCAGAGTCAGACCCAGAGTCAGAAGACACTGTCGCTCGTGAAACACCTCCACAACGGACGTTATTCTTCTTCTGCGGTTCAATGTACGCAACCGGATGTGCCCGGACTAGTGCCCGGAGCAGGAGGATCTGCTGTTCAGGAGAACCACTGTTTACGTAACCGGACCAGGTTTTTTCAGAGATCTTGCTGAGCCCGAGATTACAATAAAACACAACGTTCTCAGCAGTGACTGAACTGTTTGTTTAGAACATTGGTTCTCAAAATGCGGCCCACAGAAACATTTCTGGTGGCCCCGCAATGAATTACAATTGATAGTTTTAATCCAGGAGGTACTAAGCTTGTTAAATGTTTATTGGACTTACCGTATACAGACCAATACGTGTAAACTGTAGAACTGCAATCTGGTCATTAAAATTATTATGAATGGGATTTATTTCTGTTTCTTTTTCTTTGGCAGCCCTCAGTCCAACATTGGGTTCCTAAATTGGCCCTGGTTTAGAACCCCTGGTTTAGAACCTTCAGGGCTTCTTAAACAAGGTAAGGACGCAGATACACACTAAAAAACAGAGTTAATTGGAACTTCCGGTCTAGGTCCGCTTTAACAACGTTCTGAAAATAAGACCACTTGAATTTCTTGTGCTGTTTGACAACATTGTTATGTCTCAGTATTTTCAGACCTCAGTGACTACCTTATCATAATCAATACGGACATAAACAGTGGTGAACGTAACATATTTAAGACCCACATTGTGGATAAGCCAGGATTATCCTTTGAACACAAGCTTCCTGACAGCACTGGGGGTGAGTGTCCATAACCTGTGCCAGCTAATCAGTAACGCAGTGGGAACATGTACACACTCAGAAATCCAAGACAAGCACCCTGGAGATCTAGCTACCAGTGAACTATAATATTACCCATTCTTCTGTATTTCTGTTTGTGTTTTTGTGTGTGCATGTGAGCACGGGTATACGCTGTACTTATGTGTGGTCTTTGCTGGTCTTTGTAGCTCCGGGGAGAAGAGGACGGGGGGAGGCAGCAAGTGTGAGTTGTACCACTGTGAGCTCATACTATTGTTCTCAAAAGAATGAAAGAAACAGAAAGAAAAGGGGAAGAGAACAGAACAGAACTGCGTCACTGTGAATAATATGTCCATTCATCCCTGTGCACACAGGAAGAGACGACAGAGAGACAGGAAGTCAGGCCCGGACCAGTTCACTGCCAGCAGGGACCACATGGGAGGGGAGGGTCATACTAAAACAACTACAGGAAATGTGTGTGTGTGTGTTTTTTGGCATTATAAACACTGACCTGTTTCAAGACCAGTAGTCCTCCTAGAGACCAAAACCTGGTCCCAATGAGTCAGCACTTCATTTCTGAGGGAGCTGGTTAAGCTTAAGGCTAAGATTTTAATTGTGGTAAGGGTTAGGTATTAAATTGTTATGGTGAAAGTAATGGTTGGAGTTCGGGGGAGCACATTTTGGTTAGGCTGTTCAAATAAATGAAAATCAATGCCAGTCCTTAAAAGGAAAGCCGTGTGAAACCTGTGTGTGCGTTCCATTCTACAAATGAAAGACCTGAAGAAAAACAGGCAACTGTGGAGTTCACAAATATAACCTGAAACCAGGCAGGAAAAGAGGGGAGAGAGCAAGAGAGAGAGAGAGAGAGAGAGAGAGAGACTGCCGGAGAGAAAGTGGGACGGGTTTGCAGTGTGTTGGGCGGCGAGTAGTGTGTGTGTGTGTGTGTGTGTGTGTGTGTGTGTGTGTGTGTGTGTGTGTGTGTGTGTGTGTGTGTGTGGATTGCGGGGCCAAGGGATGTGATTTTTAGGCAGTTGAACGAGTCGGTCGTCTGAAGCCTCAGGTTGCAGGTAGTATTTCTACATAAGATTCTTCAGGCGGGTGGAATCTATTAGTTCCAGACATGCCTGTCTAATACCGCTTCAATATACACACACACGCACACACATGCACAAGCAAGAGACGGGAAGGGAGTAGAGGAAAAGATAGAATTACAGTACAGTAAGTGTTGGAGGAAAAACTATTGCTATTAAAAACTATTATAGGAATGGGAAGATTCCAGCTAATATCTTTTCTTTGGGTCTCGGCCGGTTCATCTAAAAACAAACACACACACATACAACACAGACACGCACAACATTTAAATAGGCATTTCCTCTCTCACCCAGAGCTTAAAACTTTTAGGAAAAGGCACTGTTGTCTTAAGGAGGAAAGTCCATTGGCTTGGTGACTCAAAGACATGGAAAACCGCGCTGAAGCCAAACCACGGCAGACCTGCTGTGTGGGACAGAGCACAGTCGACACACAGGCAGAGATGAAGGAGGGAGAAAAGCTTCTCTGTGCCGCGGTTGTACATTCGTAAAAGTTAAAGTACAGGAGATTTCACGGTAAACGCGACAGAAATTATTGGCATCTTGAAAGTAGATCAAAAACTTTCAACCTCACATCTTTAATGGAAAACAGTGAACTGGGGGGGGGGGGGGGACTCCGGCCAGTCACAAGCGAGGCGACTTCTGTAACATGGATGTGGTTTTGGGTATAAAAAGACAGAGAGACCACAAAACTGTACCTGGCAAAGTTATGTAGCAGACTGCTTTGACTGCATGTGCAAGATTCAAGTCAAACAGCGCGGAGAGATTCAACGGATGAGAGCAAAAGTACAGTCGAGTGCTTTAAACAAACACCAAACTCAAATGTGGCGAGAGGCTTTTGCCAGCTGCACACAACATGGCAAATAATCAAGAGGAGAGGATATTAGCTGCCTCTAATAGAGACATGATAAACACATGGCGCCACTTTACATGGAACATTACATTTAACAGATATACTGTGAAATATATTATCTGAATACAAGCTGACTAATATTGAGATATGACATTTTGATAATACTGCAGCTATGAAAGTCCAATGAGTAACATTTAGGACAGTTGTTTTTGGCAGAAATGGAAGATATCAGTATATTTATTTGAGTATGATCGCTTCAAATATCCAGCTACTGTTCCCTTCATTTACAAAAGACTTTTACAAAAATTGAAAGTCTTTGGATGCTAAAAAAAAATCTCATACATAAAATACACCATTCTACAACTGCCGTATCTGTCCCAATTGTATTGAACTTTGTTTTAAGGAGGATTACAGTGACTAAAAATTTGCGATATATGATTATTATGTGTGGTTTTTTCATCAGAGCCTGCTGATAAACCTTGCTTAACCTCTAAATCATTGCTGTGCATTGTGCAAGAATCTCTTCTTGCCCCATTCATAATGAGTAGGCAGAAGAGGAGGAGGAGGAGGAGGAGGCTGTATGAAAGCAGAGTAAAAAGGAGGTGACAGTGAGGGAGAGAGGGGGGAGTAATATTGGGGGTAGTGCTCAGCGGGGGTAAATTCCTCTGCACTACCCTGCACCTCTCTGGTCAGATCAGGAAGTCATTAACCCTTTATTCGCCAGCAAAACGCTTCATCTCCAGCACATACACACACACACACACACACGCAAGAAGTGCTTTTAGTGTGACTGTGTGTGTGTGTGTGTGTGTGTGTGTGTGTGTGTGTGTGTGTTTGTGTGTTTGTGTTAAAGTATCCGTGGCCCATGTGCGCTCTCACCACAATTCCTTACAATCGGATCTTTACAGAGATCAGATCAGATCACGGATCAGCACAGGTCAGAGGTGACACAGCGAGCAGAGGGGGGTCGGTCACCCGTGTCAACCAACTGGTGGGGGACACCCATCAGTTTCAGCTCTGACAAGAAGGGGCTGCGACTACTCATGCAGCCTGAAGCCCCTCTACCAAATATCCATCATGTGCTCTGATTCCTCTAATGGTGGCAGAGAGGTTGGAAGGGTTGGAGATTGGGGGGCTGGGGTCTCTATGCATAATGAAATAGGCTGCTTATCAAAAGTTAACTAGCTCCTCACCCAGTTACAGCCCCTGCCTCTTCTCCTAACCCAAGAAAAGAAGTGGAGAGTTGGGGGAGGGAGGGAATTCAAAATGCAAAATGTTGAGCCAGCAATTTAGGAAACACCTTATGCAGCATATGTGTTAGGGTTTAAACTAAATGATCCTAAGATATTTCTTACGTAATACAGTTTGCACTAGATTACTTGAATATTTTGATGGTATCTAATGAGGAAATCCATCATATTTTCAAGCTTTATATTTTTACATTACAAATCAAATTTACAATATCTAAATATATGCCTGAACTGTTCAACGGGAGCTCAAAATGTTCTGTGTCAATCTTCGTCTGTGGGGTAATTGTGTAAAAACACAAACACAGACAGAGAAAAGTCAAAAACATCATATTGTGTTTGTCCTGAAGGCTGCCCTACCCTCCACAGAGTTTCACCTCTATTTCCTGTCTCTGCTGGACACAGCCATCTGGCATCAGTCTGTTCCAACAACCATCTCTCTGACTTGTTCGCTCTTACACACACACACACACACACACACACACACACACACACACACACACACTTACATGCACAGTTTGCAGTACCATGCACATAATGTCTGTACAGTGATCTACACCATCTGTCTAAGGACGGTATTGCTAGGTATCAGACAAAACAGCACACATGTAAAGTATATCATCCTCAGCCAACAGGAGACAGTATTAATCTGAGCCTTCCCACTGTGTGTGTGTGTGTGTGTGTGTGTGTGTGTGTGTGTGTGTGTGTGTGTGTGTGTGTGTGTGTGTGTGTGTGTGTGTGTGTGCGCACGTGTGTGTATGTGTGAACTTGTTCCACTGTTTCTAAATGCCCAGTGCATAACGGCCCCTTAATCAGCTTAGCAGCCAGTCAGGAGATTTGACCAATCCACAGCACAACCATGGGATGGAGCCTGCTGGGTGTTTGTCTGTCTGTCTGGTCAGCACTCTCTCTAGGCCCAGAGCATCACAAGAACCAAATACAGTAGAATAAAGTCATGTTTCCCACCAAGCGATAAAAGCTTTGTATGAAAATAGACTGCCAAAAAAAACTGGAAAGTCAGTCTGTCGTCCAGCTCCACAGATGAATCTGTTGATTATTTTCTGGATCGATCAAGTACTTGTGTGGTCCTGGAAATGATGATGCTCTGAAATGTTTTGTCCACAAACCAAAATTATTAAATTTTAATGATTTCTTTGTCATATGGCGCAAAGAAAACAAATAATCAAAATAGTTTAGATATGAATTAATTTATCAATTGAGTACTCGTTGCAGCCCTTGACCTTATCGTACAATTTTACTCTGGTACCCCAAGGGAAGGGTGTCAAAAAATGGAATGGTAGGGGCTAGTAATTTCAGTACTATTCTTCATGGAAATGCTAAGAACCATTCGACTCGATGGAAACACGTCTTAACCAAGCTTGTCCACTTCTTGTGATAAATAGCCACATGCCAAGAATAGACAACATGGAGTGCTTGTAGTCCTCCATTGTTGCTCTTCGTTTTCCATGCTTACCACTCGTGCATATTACGTAAATAGCTACATCATTTACATATCTGACCATACACCCTGTGATGGAAACACAAATCAGGTCTGGGTATATCTTACCAAACCGCAATGTAGTGACCGGAACTGTATTGCAACGCGTGGTGGAAACGAGGCGTTGGAATTAGATCAGTCAGCAAAAAATGATTCACAGTGACCTTTGGGGCTTTTGTGTGTATATGTTTGTGCGCATGCACATCAAAGTGACCCTGAGGTAAGTATCAGCACTCTGAAGCCTAACACAGCGTGTAATAGCCTCCCTCTGTCTAATAGTTGTGGATGACAGTGAGTGTTACAGAGAAAACGATCCACGTACACACACACATTCCAGTGGGAACAAGATGAATGATAACACACATGTACGTGACTGGTTTCTATGTCCTTACACAGCAAAGTCTTATCACCACGTTCCACGATACATCAGTGGTATGCCAAAAATGGCCATTGGAAAATGGTTGAGACAGAGATAGAGCACATTATGAGATTTCAGAGGAGAGCACAGGTAGCGGGCATGGCGAGTTAACAGCTGTATCTGCTGATGTCTGCAGATCTTTATCTGAGTGCCAGTGGAAGGCAGAGAGGCTGGGAGAAAAGAGCAGGGGGAATATGTTCCATCAGACAAAGGATGAGACTCCGAGCAGCAGCCGATAACAGGAGATGCTATCACTGTACTGTATCCGACATGAGGTCACATCGACGCTGTCTCCAGCCACAACCTTCTCTGTGTGACCGCATGTGTAAATAAACTAGGGATGGGGTTGATCCGATCCAGTATCGGTATCGGGTTCCGATACAGACGTAATTGACGGATCGGAAATCTGTACAGTTGGATCGGAAATTTCCGATCCGTCTGTGTGTGTGTGTCTGCTGAAATGTCTCCTAACCCTAACCCTAAATAAAGGAGTTTATTAAAGCCTTATAATCAAAATGATGACAAAAACAATGATAATAATATTAAAGCAAACAGAGCATCCATATCGGAATAGTATCGGAGTATCGGCAGCTATCTAAAGTCAGGTATCGGATCGGAAGTGAAAAAAGGTGGATCGTGCATCCCTAAAATAAACATGTGTTGTTCCATCTTGTGGTGGCTTTCGTGTTGTGCACTTTGCCGCCATAGACGATTATTAATCGATTAACTATTTTGATTATTGATTCATTGGTTTGAGTGTTTTTTCAATAACTACAACAGGCTTTTAGATTCTTCAGCTTCCAAAATGTGAATCTTTTCTGGCTTCAATAAAACTGAATCACTTTGGTTTGTGGACAAACAAGACATTCAAGAAACATCCTCATTTCCAGGTTTGGTAACACTGACTAACAGTTTTCTGCTGTCATATCAACCAAACAAAGACTCGATTAATTGCGAAAAAATAATCAACAGATGATTCACTTATAAAAATAACCACTGGGGTAGGGTCAGTTGACAGACCCTACCCCAGATCGTGTTTACTCATCGTTATAAGAACAAAACTGAACCATCAAACAGCACCTAGAGAAGACATCAACACACAGTAATCAATAAAAATCTGCCTGGTTGTGCTATGAAATTACACTGGAAGCGCTACAATTGAGTTGTGAAAGAAAAGGCTATGTTGCAAATGCAGCAGATCACAACGGCGTGAACGATGCATTAGTCAGCAGAAAACGCTTCATCACAATCAACCTCTGCAGCAACTGCACTCCCACATCCCGCTTCTCCCTCTCTCTCTCCTTTCCTGCCTCCATTTCACCCTTCCCACCTTCCCTCTAGAGTTATAACTCATCCGCGCGCCTGCCAGTGTCTGCACATGTGTGCGTTTGTGCACTACAGAGAAGTGGCCTTGCTGTGTAATGACTCCTGCAGAGGCAGAGCTCAGAGAGCCGAGGTTCCCAGCTGTGACGGGCTGCCCGATGAAATATGGCCACATTTCATCCAGCGGCAGTCTGTCACAACAACCCTCACAGATACAAAAGCCAGCTATGTTGTGCATTAGAAACTAGAGGCTTATACAGTCATGACCATGCACTTCTTTCATAGGCCTCCTCCCATAGCGAAGATCACATTAAACTAACGGGCTGAATTTCTCCTTGTGTGCATTCCCACCATCTCAGAATGCTGCTGAGACATGGTAAACTGTGCCAAGTTGCAAGAAAGTGAAAAAAAAAAGAAAATGCAGATCCCCATTCTCCTTTTCTGCCGCACTGTTCCGTCTTTTACATTTAGTTCCTTTTGTCGTATCTTTCACAAGAACTACATGGCTCTGCTCCAGTGAGAGAGGACAGACCCAGAATGTCTTGCTGTCACTCTACTCTCTCATTTAGTGTTTTCTCTAAAACAAGTATCACTGCAATAGACCTGACACCGATGAGGAAACAAAGAGTAAGGGATTTCACCTGCTGATATTTTTTTCTAATGGCTACATTCCACATAAACCAGACAGGGTAGAAATCATTTTTAAAAAAAGAAAGCGGTCTTATAATTACTTTAATGCCTTTAGACAGTGTTTATGATGTTTATAAACCCATAAGAAATGAAAAAAATAATATAGTGCATCTTATTATCTAGACCTTTTTATTGCAGTCATGTGAAGAGATAATGAGAAGCATGCACAATCCGTTTGATTGCATTATCTAATCATGCATGAAAACTTGAAAGAGAACTTTGTTTGAAGACCCTTCTACTGGTTTCGTTTATTGGTCGTTTTTCCACAGCGACCCACTCTTTCAGTTTCTTTCATTGAGAAAAGACCATGAGTGAACGCACTAAGCAGTGAAGGTCATATTTAGCAACTTGCGATCACAGTCATCCTCAGATGAAGGTAATTAGTAGAGGAAGTGTCTATAGGTATAGTCATACAACATAGTCATTCATTTGCAGTAATTGATATTACTTGTTAATGGGAATAACAGTCCAATTGAGTCCACAGATTTTTCATTCATTATTTCTTTAACGAATATTTGGGGATTCAAGGCATAGGGGAAAACGTATGGGAAAAAAGGCTTAAAAAATACACACATTTCCTAAATCATAAAGACGGTGTCACCTTGACAAAAGCTGAGCAGGTTTTATTCATGGCATATTTCAACAGGGCACAGCGATGTCAATACATTTTGCTAATGCAGCAGCTGGCGTAGATGAGTGATGAAGGGTTTGGAATAAAAGCAAAACTGTGTTTTGTAATTCTTGTTGCAGGACGAGCATCCCCTGCTCAGACCTGGCATTAAGGCTTGTTGCAGGGAGATTGTGGTGCCGTTTCCACTCCCTCTACCGTCTGTTCATGGAAAACCAGCCTTGCAAAATCAGAGCAAAGTCTTGGGTCTCGCGAGAAACACAGATTGCTTCACGGCATTGCACACACCCCCTAGCCAGATACCGACTATACGATCAAGGAAGTGACAGTGATAGTATTTTAGACGAAAAAGAAGAAGAGAAAACCGTTGTCGGAGGAGGCGAGGAAGAGGAAACGACTGTCTGACCAAGTGACATGTATTCACTGGCTTGTTGAAAACAAACGCACATGGACAGAAGAGGGGGTAGTGGTCAGTTTTTACAAGAGTGAGGGTAAAGCAGTAGACAATTGCTGGATGGATGTTTGCAGTGGTTTCGTAAAAAGATGTACTCTGAAACTGTAGGCGGAGCTCCGTAGAGAAAAAATGGAAAAAGCAACCAGACTTGCAAAGTTCTGCTTTAACACGAGTGAGCCAATTACATGCGGACAGCACTATAAACAGGTGTGAACACACCCAATCAGTTCTGAATGCATCCTGACATCCAATCCTTTGTGGCCACATTCCAGAGCATACACAAGCACAATCCATCCTAAGGATGGACTGTCTATTCAGATAATAGGATATCGGACGGACATAAATGCATCAGCATAGATGTGTTTTTAATGTCTGATATTGTTATCGGCAGATAATCAAGTTTGTGATATCTGTATCATATTGGACACAAAAAAATGTGGTATTGTGCCATCCCTAGTACAGTCAGATTCCTTAAAAATAAATATGTTCTCGCAAAAAGTGCATGACACCAGTGTAGATCTGAACATAATGATCACAGTAGACGGATCTAGGACTCTCTGTGGTGCCAGGTGTGAACCGCCGTTCGTAAGGCTGTCCATATGTGACTGAAACTCTCAGGGCTGATGTCAATAGCGGGTTTGAATGGGGACATAGATACACTGTGTTGAAATTCATTAGGCTGTATCAGATTATATTACCCATCCACTAAGTAACCTAACATCAGTGAAAGGGAAAAGGCTCAAGGCATATGGAGCAATAGAAAAACAAGGCCTTGTTCATACTTCTTTACACCTTGGTATTTTGTGACAGCCTGAAGCCAAAAAAAATATCAGTTTAAACACAAAACCAGGAAAGTGGCTGGATTAGGTTTATATTTACAATAACAGAGTTGGAGCTGCTTTTTGTATGTGGTCATTTGTCTGCACAGATGTATGAAGTAGACTACAATGACAGGTTAGAGCCTGATGGGTGATTTTGATTTTGAATTTGATGTACCCTTGTTAGGTAGTTAGGGTGGTGGAGAGGTGCCAAAAAGTGAGGTGGACATGAGTGCACTGCATCAATGTTTACAATGATTAACCCCAGCACCACAACTCCACCAGCTACCGTCACGGTAGCCATGATCATGGAGCAGTTAGCTACAGTCAGGTACATATTTGATGGCGTTCCCAACAGTACCAAAATAACCAGCGCCTACCGTTCAGGTTCTTGGCACCCTTCCCTTGGGTTTCCAGAGTAAAATGGTACGGTAAGGTCAGTGATTCTTAAACATCCACAGGCAAACAGCCACAAACTGAGCAGGAAAAAAAGAGCTACTGGATGTCCTCCATTGTTGTCTGCTGTGTCGTGTTTGATGTTGTAGTCGTCGTACCGACATCACGCTTCGTATCTCGTGGAAAGCATATGGGAAACACTGCAGACTATATGCAACATTCAAACATTAAGAAAATATTCTCACAATTTAGAAAGTAAAAACTATTATGACAACATTCAGATCAATGTCAACTGTCATCCCCAATTTGAAAGACACTGTAAGTCTTATTAAAAAGAAGCTAAGAGGAAATAAATGAATACCAATGCAGTGTGAGGGAAGCTCACCTGAGGTCAGCCTGAGGGCACACTGACACACAATGAACACACAATGAACACAGCCTTTGTCCTATTCAAACACAAACATGCACACTAACACACTGTTGTTTTGCTTTCTCACACAAAACTGCCTACTTAATAAGCATAACCACCCACATGATTGTCCCTACAGCTCAACTATCACCATTACATGGACCATCACAAACATCTGATGGTCAAGTAAAGACAGACAGACTACCTGCTATACTCCTACTGCTACAGTCTGACTCGCACAGGGACAGACTTAGACTGAACTAAGTGCCAGGCTAATCCCAGAACCACTCATGATTTGTGCTGAATGAGATCATCAAGTTGGCACAATGGGACTGCCAACACACTGGGTTACATCAAATCAATGTGAGGCTAACTGAGGTTGATTCTGGCTCAGATTCTGATTTACAACATTCTGACTCTTCCCTGCTTCACACTTAACATATTAATGCAGTGCCCATTCTACCTTGTACACAACTCCTAGAAGTGTTTTCTGGAGTTGTAATATTGTGACCTAAAGAAGTATAACCTGCTCTGCGGTGTTTCTGGCGCATGATAAACTTTTCAAGTCATGGATGTATTATTCAAACTTGAATTCCTGGTTCATATTTCATTTTCTTGTCTGCACCTGTAACTCTATGCATACACCCACACAGCTCACTGCAATTAGATGTCAGACAGTTTATTAAGCGGGAGGTTTTTACTATAACACCAGGTGTTCAATTCTTGGTGTAATCAAGCCACTCTTTTTCTATGGCAGATCCTGAGTTTTGACCTCAAGCAAACATCCCCATATGTCACTGTGGCACATTTTCACAAACTAATTTTCCTGCCAGCCCCATAGTCACACATCTGGAACATGTCTCAGTGGCTCCATTTACACCTGGCATTAAAATGCGCTTTTCTGTGATCAGATAGCGCCTGACCACTTGTAGTTATTGTAATCAATCTGCCAAACCACTTAAGGAGGTGGTCAGAGACCCACTGCGACCATATTGAACAGAAATGTAAATACAATGAGTCTCCGATGCATCTCCGCCCCACACACAACAACTACATGAGCGGAAATACGTCCGTGGCTTAGAGCACAGCTAGCGTGAAAGCTGCAACAAAACTCTTCCACTTTTGTTGTTGATATGGCAGCACACAGACGGTGAGGTGACATTAAGGGGGGATGAGCGTGATCAGATAGCAATAGGATCTTGGTATGGACACCGGAGACGCATGTTAATACCTGGTGTAAATGGATGTGGTGAAGTGCTATCCGATTACTATCTGATCACACACATTCTAATGCCAGGTGTAAAGGGGGCCTGTTTGAGAATACAGCAAGAAAATCTCCAGTGTGTGTGAAGCGGGCGCCACACCTTGTCTGAATGTTCTTGTAATTGTCCTGCTGTTGTGAACGTGCCTGAACCGGAAGATCTCCTGCTTTGATATGTGAGCGACAAAAATCTCTGCATCCAATTTTCCATGCCTAAAAACTTCCCACATTAGATGACCTACTGTTCAAGCCTTTTTCTCTCAGTCCTTCTGTCCTATGACACCACAGGAAGGAGTCTTGTGTCCAGTGAGCTAAGAAAGACCTGATGACTGGACACAGTGTGCATGTCCTATTTTGTGTGTGATGTGATGCATGTGTCAGAATTACTGTAACACACAAGAGTCCTGCAGAGTGGGTGGCCACACCCTTCCCTCAAAGCTCCCCTCCACGGCCTCCTCTCTAGCCTCTCGTTATTGTCATGGTGAGATTTTAAAAGGAAGGAATGGAGATGGGAGAAGGGAGGGAGTGGACACCAGCAAGTCAAGACAAAATCCCTGTTATGACAATAAATCACGGGAAAGAGAGAACAAGATGAAAAGATGAGAGAAAATAGACACTGATGAATTCAAGGAAAAAATGAGAGATTCTCAACTGTCACGGTGGAAATGTGACGGAGAACGGAACGAGATGAAGTGGGCCGAGATGAGCAGACTGTGGGAGGGAGTAAGAAAAACAAAATGGGGGCATAAAAACAGTCGACACAGGAGACAGATACATTTTGAGGAATCTAGGGGGAGAGAAAGAGAGGAAAAGCAGTGCTGTGCAAATCATTGTGTTCTGAAATGTGTTGCTGAATTATTGACGCTGCCTCAGCGCTGAAGGGTGAGAAGGGGAAACACTTTCACACAGCGTAATCTCTGCACCACACCAACACACACACACACACACATGCAGAGCTGTCAGGTTGTGGCGAATGTATGAACAACGATCGTCCTTCTTGATGGCAGCCTTGAGAGTTGGGAGCTGGTCCCTAGACGGAATCTGTGGCTGGCCCGGTAAATGAAGAGGTCATGGGTCAGGGAGACATGTGGCCCACACCTGTTCTCAACTGGCCTCTGAAGACTCACACAGGCAGAACATCAAGAGCCAGATGCAAGGTAAAGCGAGATGCTCATTAGAGCCATTTACTGTGACCATCAGTCTCGTTGGAAAACACTAAGAAAAGCGTCATCCTGCTTTTCTTTATCTCCTCCTTGTCCGTGTTTATCTCTCTCCCTGATTGGCTTGTTTTCTTATCCACAGAGGAAGCCTGTTTGATCTAAGAGTCCTGCTGTTCTGACTCCCTGCTCACAGACATCAGTCGTACAATCCTCTCCCACTCAATGAAGGAGAACTCCCTCCTTCTCTTTTAATCCTCCCACCTCTTCACAAAGCTGGTAAAATCACCCTCCAATACCCTCCCTGCTGGAAATCAGACACATTCTCCAAAAAAAATGGATGAATTCAAAATGGGCCCCAATGTCGTAGTAAAGCCAGCTGTGCTGTGTGCATATGGACCACATGGAATGTAAGCTATGACAGCAATGTAGTTCACTCAGAGGACAGTGGTCATCATTGTCAACCCCCAGCAAGAGCAGGACACAATGGAGAGGGACACGACCAGGGACCTGACTCACACTCACACTGAGAGCCTTCCTGGACATTATGAGCAACAAAGATGCTGGAAACAATGGCAGTCGAGTTCCAGTGCACGTATTAGACAAACAATGGCTGCGAAAATACAGGACAGTCTTTGATTTAACAGGAATGTCAGTGTATATCTTTTATGTATTGTCCCTTAAACTAAAGTTTCCTTATACTAATTCAATTAAATATTTTCTGTATCTGCAGTTACTGGTGATTAGAGCTGGCCCAATTTATTGATTAACCAAAGATTAAATTAATCACCAATTATTTTGAGGTTTTTTTTTAATAACTAAAACAAGTTCTCTGATTTTCCATCTTCTTAAATATGGATATTCTTGGTTCCTTTGGTCCATATGACAAAGAAATCATGAAAACTGGATCATTTTGGTTTGTGGACAAAAGAGGACATTTGAGAACATCATTTCAAGTTTTGGGAAACACTTTTCAACATTCTCTGAAATTTTCTAAGCAAAACAACCAATCGATTAATCAGGAAAAACAGATTATTTGATTATGAAAAGCATTAATGGTGAAGATGGCCTTTTGCCAAGACATCCAAATGACTTATCAATGAGTCACAGCAAACAGTAAATGCAAAAGACTAAATGCCAGTGCATTTAGCATTATTGACTTTCTTCTTATTTACTTATTGTAAAACGAAGAAAAAGAAAGGCGGTGAATCCTCTAAGCCCTGGATTTGTTGGGAAGTATCCAATTCTAAGTGGATTCAAAGTGTTCTGCTCCCTCCAGGGATTAACAGAAGTATAATTCTGAAAACTTCTGGGGGTTTATACAGGCTCAATATAAGTTATAACCTGGATTATAACTTTCAAAAGGTGCCATTTTATAGACTGTTTTCCAAGAGAGTGCACAGATTTGTGATAGCTCACATTCATGCTCGGAGCAAGCAGTGGGAATCCAGCACTCCAGACTGGAAACTCTCCTCCACATTCCTCAGAGGGAATACCAGCAACACATGACAAGAGCTCCACTCACATTCAGCCACTTAGCCTGATGCCTCCCACTGCAACCTTTACACAGAGAATGCCTGTGTGTATGAGCATATGTGTCAAAGACAGCAACCTTTAACACGCAACACTGGCCCCAGACAGAAAGGTTTCACAGAGAAGAGGGGAGTGGGAGAGCTAACATTCAGAGAAAAAGGGGGAAGAAAAAGAAGTGATGGTGGGGGGCATCAGAACAAGCATGTGTCAAGCTGCTATGCAACAAATGTGATGAGGTGATTGATGACATGTTTCTTTGTGCAAAAAAAGGCATCCCCTTTCTTCATTTCCTCCTCATCAACTTCTCCATCACCTCAGTACTTTGGGCTCGCAGAGAAACCACAGTTTATTTGACTTTCAGCTCAGGCCCAGGCAGAGGTCCACTGCCTGACAAAGTGTATAATCTATAAGGTAAGCTCCGAACAACTCCACACCAACCCCTGGCCAACATGGGCCAGTGCACAGCAGGAATGTGTATGTGTGTGTGTGTGTGCGTGTGTGTGTGTGTGTGAGTGTGTGTGTGTGTGTGTGTGTGTGTGTGAGTGTGTGTGTGCGTGCATGGATAAGGGGAGGGATAGTCCTGTTTCCACTCTGTTTGAAGCACATGGACTGAGTCGGTATGTCAAGGGGGAGGGTGGCAACAGGGGGAGGGAGAGGGTAGAGTCAAAGGCGATAATCTGAGAGGGGTATCCCACAATGCAGAACAGCACATGGTCTATATACACTCGACAGTGGGAGGAGACTCTTTCAAATCACAGGGCTGACAATAGCAAGGGATGCTCCATACTCCTTTTTTTGTCCGATACCCGTATCACAACCTCTGATATAATAATAATATTAATCATAAGACCACCTCCCCATAACCAGCCATTTCAAAAATATGATATTCAAACTATATAACAAATATCCCATTTCCTGTGAAGAAGAAATAAAAGGCCCACATTTTACAGTCTATGCTTGGTGAAGCATTGACGTGAAATGTAGGCGGTATGGATCTGCATAAAGTACAGCATCAGCTCATCCCTACAAGTAGCAATATATAAGTACCAAAAAGGTCCTACATCACTTGCTGTAAAAAAAAAAACTCATACACTCATAACAAGCAAAAGTAACAAACAAAGGCTGCAAATTAAGACAAAATGTGTCACATATAATTATTATTAAGCTATTTCATTAAAAAAAACTACTTCCTCTTGAAAGAATGTGGGCCGAACCATTGTGGCATTTTCATATGCTGCCTTTCCATCATGGTTACAGCCTTTGGTGCAGTGTGGCACAGTTTGGAATAGTAAAGCCCTGGATCAGGCTTGGGTTTTGACACAGTACTGTTAGTAGGCGGGGTGTGGCAGCGTCAGCTCCGGTCTAGCTCCACCCTAACCATAATGTACCATTTTACTCTAGTACCCCAAGGGAAGGGTGTCAAACATTGAAAGGTTGGGGCTTGGGCTGAACAATTAATCAAAATATCAAAATACGGCCTACTGCAATTTTCAAATAGCAGGAGACACGATATTTGTTAAAACCAAAATGTGTGTTGAAATATAATTTTAGATTCATTATTGTCTTGATCTATACACATCTTACTCTACAGCAGGGGTCTCAAACTCAATTTGCCTTTTTGAAAGACCATTATGGTGACTTATGGTGAAGGGCAAGTAACTCAAAATGGGAGTGCTGCAGCCAAGTTTCGCTTTTGCGCAAAGAGACTTTCCAGCATTTAGTAGGTGCCGTTCCACAGTGTACTCACATCTTGGTGGAACAGGCGCGTGCTGGCTGCAGTTTTTACATGCGTCATCACAAAATCGTTTCGTTGGTTACTGGGGGAAACGGGAGGATAAAATAGGGCATCTTTGGGGCGGCCTGCGCTTGACGCCTGAGCTTGGCTCCTGTCTTCGTCACATTACTGCAATCCCAGTCAGTCTTATCTAGGGATGGGGCCGATCTGATCCAGTATTGATATCGGGTTCCGATACAGATGTAATTGACGGATCGGAAATCTATATAGTTGGATCTGAAATTTCTGTCTGTGTGTGTCTGCTGAAATGTCTCCACAAGTGATTCCCTGACTGCTCTGCTAGCAAAAAGTGGAATGGGTTTCCTGAACTGAGGCGTGTCTCGGTGAGACGCGGAGCAATGATGCACGACTCCGTTCAGGAAATCCATTCCACAGTTTACAGCCAGCTAGGAAACGAGCATGATTGACCAGGAGTTAACCAGGAAGTTCAGCTCCGCAACCTGCAGCCGACATAATCCCAGCCGTCACCGTTTTAAAACGCATGCTCGCTGAGGAGAACAGTACTGACTGTCTGAGACTACTGCTCTACAGGCTACAGGAATTGCAATTCCTGTCAAAATAATCGCAATTAAATATTAATTCAAAATCGTTCAGCCTTAGTTGGGGGTGTTTATTTTGGTAAAATACGTACCTTACTGTACCAAACTGAACTTGGTGCAAACGCAGCTATAGAGTACAAAAGCCCCCCTGCTGAAATACATTCTCAGGAAACATAGAATGAAGAAGTGTGGTTTCTACTTAGTTGTACTTTGCTTGGTCACTTGGTGGATTATATTTGTACACAACAGGTTTAGAGATTCTGACCAAACATATTCCACGGCCTGAGGACACGCTTAAACATGCAAAGAGTGAAGAGCACATATCAGCTTGTTCTTCATACTTTACACACACCATTGCCCTCTGGCCACACTCCGTGAGATGCAGAACAAGAGGCAGTGTTGGTTAACAGGCGCCTGCAAAACAACGAGATAAATATCAGACCTGAGGTATGTGCTGCTGCTGCTGCCTCTGCACAGCTCCAGTTCTACGTCTGCTGCAAGTAAACCACACTAGGTTACCTTTATAACTGCATTCAAGACAAGAGGGACATGCTCATACAGACACACCCTCCAACATGTACTGATATGAGACTGAGACGAGTGTGTACCTGTACACGCTGCACGTCCTTTGACAGTGTATTTGACTCAGCTAACATTACACTCAGTCAACTGCTGTCACCCATTGACTTCTTGTGGTCACTGTTCACAGAAACTCATCTCAGCAAATGACACTTCCTGACACATAATAGACCACATTGATTCCACTTACATAACTACACATTTCAGATACATTTTCACTTCTCTCCACAAAAAAATAGTCTGTTTCTCCATTTTTGTATTTAAGAGGTCCATAATGCAGACCACAGCTCATGCATCCAGTGTGACCCAGGCCCAACAGCAAGGCTACATCCATTTTAATGCCAAATGGTGATGCAGGTACCCACATTTATTTCTAGATTATTTCGGCCATCAGTGAAAACCTCCATTGGGGCGGTTCACACGCAGTGCACAAATACATTATTTCATATGGAGCAGCACAGCAACAGAAGCGCATTTGCGTCACAATTACATTGCAGTGCACCTTTCTGTCGCATCAATATGAAAATACCCCAATTTTTTGGAATGCAATGTGTTTTTTCATACTGGTGCTAAAGAAGTAGGTCAAACTGGTATTGATTCACTCTGAAATAAACTGAACCTCTATCATCCAGACAAAGCTCCTGAATAGTTTGTGATTTTGTGACCAAAGCTGCTGTGAGGGGAAATGTTGCTTAGTAATGACGGGCGCAACCACCTCCTTCCTTATGTTTTTAACATAGGTTTTTAACAGTGAGGAGAGAATCTGCTTCCTGTTTTCAGCTTTTTCTCTACGGAGCTTCCCCTACAGTTTCAGTGTATGTATTTTTGCGACACCACCCCAAAAACATCCATCGCCTACCTCTTTATACCTCACCGTCGTAGAATGTCCCCAGTGTTGTCTTTCCCCTCTCCTGACCATGTGCATTTGTTTTTAAAGGATGCCATGGTGGTTGCATCCGTGTTACATGCTTCTGTGTTTTTCAATGCTCGACAGTCCAGTGTTTCGACAGTTTTTTTTACTCTCCCTCGCTAAAATAACATTATCACTGCCTTGATCTTAAAGCCAGTGCCTGCCTAGGGGGAGATTTCACGAGACCTCCCGACTCTGAGGACCATGGTCTTGCAAAGCTGGTTTTACACTAACAGACGGTTAGGGGAGTCGAAGGATTTAACCATCACAATGACTCCGAAACTGTTCAATTAAATTAGGGTAAAAATCCTGCATAGTCCCGTTTTAATCATCAGCCACTACAAAAAGAGAGTGTGATGACTGGGAAAAAGGCTACAGGATTCAAACATTCAAAGTATGGAGGTTTGAAGTAAAGCCGAGACTCAGCACTTAAAACAAATCTCTTGAAGCCTGCATACATGCGGCGGCAACAAAAACTGGGAGGAAATTGGGAGAAATCTCCACCAGAGTGGCTTTGATGATGGGAACAACCAAAATAGAAGTGGTGCATCAACATAGCAACCAGAAGGAAGAACACTGTGTCCTCACACACATTTATATAGAAGGAGGGAGAGGAGCTAGAGTGTGTAAGTGATGCGGATTCAGCTGAGAAGGGGTGATGAATGGCTTCATTAAAACAGCATTAGCTGAGGTGTGAACCCAACTGGTGAGTGCCAGCATGCAGTTCCAACACACACGACATACAACAAACATACACTTGTCACAAAACCAAAATTCTTTCCCTGATCCAGCACAAGCCACTGCTTCTCACTTAATGCGAGATTAAGACGCAACCTTTGCAGCTTTTGTCGTAAATAACAAGCTTAAAACATCAACGACAGGCCAAAGTATTTCAAGGAAACAAAAGCAATAATGCAGAATGTACTTGTGTCGTGCTTCACTTCACACACAGATTGTGTATACTACCCTGGAGGACGCCTGAGGGAGATGAGGCGACACCCAGGAAGAAGACAGCAACGAAAAGAAGGAATAAAGGAGGTGGATGAGTGCCAAAAGGGAGAATGGGAATGCAGAGCAAGACAGCAAATAAGGAAGGAGAAAAACTGAAAGGGCAGATGTCTGAGGGTTCAAAAAGGAATCATATGTATGTGTACAATGGTAACCTGATTATCCAGACCCTAGAGGGGCAACAAATCTACATTATTCCTTCTCATTTTCACTCTGCTCCTCACAAACCCAGAAAAATGGGGGCAATACAGTAACCCTAGCAACCAACTCTGCCTACGTGCTGAGAGGAGCTGCTGATGGAGGGGGAAGAAGGGAAGAGGAAACAGACTGAGATGGGAACCAAAAGGGCTAATACAAGTATATAGTGTTCACACCAACATACTGTATTCATCTACTATTGTATGGTTTTTGTCCTCTTTTACAACTCTTAAAAACTCTTTTATTCCTGTCCTTTGGCTGCACATTTCCCAAAACCCTCCTCCTCCTTTATTCTCCTTTCTTCCATCTGCCCCCCCCAATCTGAAAGGGGGGGGGGGGGCCTTTCTGCCTTTTCTTTCGTTGGTCAGGCTCCTGCTCTCTGGTCATGTAAGAGTAAGAGGCCTGTTCAAACACAACCTGTTTCCTCTGGTGTCCCTTGAGAGCATTATCCAACCTTTCTACAGTTGTGTTTTCACTCCTCGACTTCTTTCTGCCTCCCTCCTATTTATTTACAGCTGGATGTCTGTTATCCTGATTGTTTTACAGAGGATACGAGTGGTCTTTGTGATTTATATATAACCCACTGTTCTTAATGTTGTTCTCACACACACACACACCCACACACGCACACACACACACACACACACACACACACACCCTCTCTCAGCTGGTTGTGAGTCCGGTGGACTTGAAATCACGCTCAGTGTGTGTGCGTGTGTCACATATGCTGAAATCATAAAGTGATGATTATTGGTTTTAAGCTGCCATAGAGGCGTGTCAGAAATGTGTGTGTGTCTGTCACATTTTATCACAAATGACACGCAACCAGAGGAGGGAGAGAGAAAAATAAAGTCAACCAGAAAAGGGGTGGGGGGAGAAAAACAGAGATTTAAGTTGAAGACCAGCAGTTCTTTTCACAATGGTCTGATTGTTCATTGGACGTAGCCTGTCTGAGAGAAAGAAAAAGATTGAAAAAGAGGGAGTAAGGGATTGACAGACTGTGTGCGAGTGTGTGTCTGCTTTTTACATTTTTACACACTCTCACCGGTTGCTCTGCTGTTGCTGTGTGTCTATGTGTCATATACGGAAAGTGACATTCAAATGAGGCACCCTAACAGGGGTCAAGGCCTCTGGATGAATCCTGGACTCAAAGTCACACACAAACATTCACACAAAGGATTGGGAAACAATATGATCATATTCATCTAAAACAATAGACAGAATTAAACTTTAAAGCAGAAGTGGAAAAATAATCCATTGCCCATGAAGGTGAAAGTGTTGTTCCAACACATGATCCATGATGTTGTCCACACGATATACGTACATGAACAAGTAGAAACCACAACTCCGCTCAACAACTGTCTGTGTGGAATGCGACAGTTGACGATATGCAAAAAACCTACAGCAGGTAATGACTACGTCTTCCAGGCTAGTGTGTGCACATACTTGTATTTGTTACCCCTTTAGGACAGTTTCTGGCATAAAAACTGGCCTTGGCAGGACCAGAACCTGGTCCTTATGAGGCAAAACCTCATTTCTGAGGAGCTGGTTAAGTTTAAGGTTAAGATTTGAATTGCAATTAGGTTAAGGTTAAGGTTAGGTCTAATGCTTGGTTTAGGCTGTCTAAATGAATTAAATAGGGTTTCCAGAGAAGAATAGCTGTGTGTTTACTTGTCTTTATATCTTTGTGAGGTCCAAAAAAACCATAAAACCTATCTTTACAGTGATATTTTGCCTGGGCCTCACAACTTTAAAGGGATTTTTCATGGTTAAGACCTGGTTTTAGAGTTAGGGTCGAGGTTAGGCACTTAGTTGTGATGGTTAAGGTTAGGATAATGGTCTATGGGATGCATTATGTCTTTGATGTGCCCTCACTAAGATATAAAAACAAGAGTGTGTGTGTATGAAAAGCTGAGGTCTATAGGTCAGGCCGTGGCAGGTGTTTTGCATGAATAAATATCAGCTTCATCATTTTGCAAAATGTCAGAACAAGTGGTGGCCAATTGATTGACCTACAAATGCAGTTCAAATGCACGCATGCACACACACTCACACACCTTAAAACATCAAAGAAAGAACACCTGAAAAGAAGGGTAAGTGATCCAATCCCAACATACCTCACTAGCAAAGGCCTAGTAAATTGGTGGCAGCCAGTCAGGATTAGCCAGGGGAAGACTGAACATCTGTTAGCCAATCAGAGCATCCAGAACATCTGGCACCAATGAGCAGCAGTCATCTAGCAGCTGAACTCTGACCTTACCCCACTTGGTTGTTATTGTCTTCTTCACATGCATTCCTTTCTTCCTCCGGCCTTCTCAATTTAATCCTGATTTCTGTGACGCCGATATGAATGAGCTGTGGGTGTTGCACAACTCTTAACAGTTCATCTGCATACCATGGTGTTAGAAGCTGCAGCTATTATTATTGTAGACATTCCTCTCTTTATAACTCTTCTGTCAACGGTGTAGGATGAACATAGGGGTGTGGGCAGAGATGGATTCGACATCTTGATCCCAATCGCAATAACACATTCACCGACTTGTAGTCAGTGTGCACGCACGCACGCACGCACGCACGCACGCACGCACGCACGCACGCACGCACTGTGTAGGTGTGTGAAGGTGTACAACTCAACATTTTAAGTCTCGGAAAATTGTGTTTATGCCCAGGCCCGCAGCAACCTTGCAGTATATTGTCATATCAAATGCTGGGGAATGAGTGAGCAAATAGGTAGAAACAGAAAATCAATGAGTGATTTTAGCCACATCACATCTAGTGCTGACACAGCACTGCTGTTGCCGTTTACACACACACTGATCTATTCTGAGGGGGTGAGTGTGCTGCTGACTGTGTAGAGCTCAAAACGCTGTAACACCCTCACACTTGACGTGAGTTTATGATATGAAAGACATTTTATTCCTATGGCAACAGACACAAAGCCATGGGCCAAACAGGAAGCATCACACACACAGTGAATAAACTGTGTGTGTGTGTTCCAGCCTGACTCCTGAACCTCAGTTTCTCTCACACACACACACACACACACACACCCACACACACACCCACACACACACACACACTTCCTGTCGACAATTTTAATGCTTCTCACAGAACAAAACACTGGGAACCGTCCTCTTCATTAAACCATAGCTTGAGTCGATCTACGAATGACGCTAAGGTTGTAGCTTGACCAAACCATTTTATCAGACGTCTGCCTTTGTCCCAGTATACAAGCACGACAGGGGAAATTATTTATTGAATAGAGTGTCAGTCCACGCTACACTTTGTTCCCTTTCAGACGTTCTCCAGTTGACCGAGTACATCACAGACTAAAGAAGGACTGCAACGATTTGATTAATGATTATTAATCAATTGCTGAATTGATCGTCAACTCGTTTGACAATCGATTAATTAAATGTGAATATTTACTGGGGTTTTTTCTCCATATAATAGAAATCATTAAAACTGAATCATTTTGGTTTGTGGACAAAACAAGACATCCGTGAACGTCATCATTTCCAGGTTTGGTCAACAAGTACTGGATTAATTGAGGAAATAATCAACAGATTGGTAGTAAGATGCTTCTGTGAGTTGTGTGTTTGACTTGTGGTTGTCAATTTGGTTTAAAATGCATTGACCGAGTTCAGTGGTTGTTATAATGGTATTATTGAAACGTTCATACACACACAAACCCCCCAAAGACTTACCACATCCTTCCTACCACACATGGCTGAGGTGAGGGCACCTGCAGCAAAGCGCTTAGTCTTACAACAAATATGATGATTATGTATCCATCTGCCCAATTATGTCACTTCTGTGTTTCTGCCGCTCACGCAAAGCTGTTCGCAAACAAGAAACAGAAACCATCTCATTCATGCCACAGCTTTTCAGTGTGCAAGCCTAATGCAGCTCATCATCCAAAATCATATGATTCTCTGCCAGCCCCACAAACACACAGCTTAGTAACTTATGCATAGGCAGAAATTATTTTAGTCCATGGCCACAGTCACTGATCTCGCCTCAGAGAGACGTCAACATCATACCTGCAGAGCTGGAGGAGTTTACTGGCAAGTATTGAAAACAGGCCTTGTTTGCTTACACACTTAGTCAGATTTTAGTCTAAAATTTGCAAAATGCTGTTTAGCACATCATGAGATCGAATGGCTATACACATCTCTCTGTATTTGCAGAGAAACCACAAATGTAAAAAAAAAAAGAAAATCAATACCATCTATCAGTGGCAACTGGCAACAGTGGTAACTATTGCAAACCGCTATCTGGGAAGGGAACCACTTCTTAAAATACTGACAGATGTTGAGGCTCTGAGCCAAAAAGTGCTTGAAAAATGAAACATCTGTCATTTAAAAAAAAAAAATAATAATTCAACACTCCCTGATTTTCCACCGTCCATTTAAACAATGTTGTGAACTAGAGGATGAACACTGACTGGATGAACATTATGAAGACTGGAACAGTGACAAAGCTCGGGGTATTCAGGCCTCCTGAAACAAAAGCAGCTTTCTGGATTCAATTACAAATAAGTACTCTGAACTGAGAACGGTAAGTGATAAACTCATTCCTCAACTGAAAATCAGCACAGTGCAACCATTTGTTGTTGTTGCATTCCTTTTACAGATGTGTCTACCTTCCCTTCAGTCACTATGACCATACACACACACACACACACACACACACACACACACACACACACACACACACACACACACACACACACACACACACACACACACACACACACACACACACACACACACACACACACACACACACACACACACACACACACACACACACACACCCTCTTCCCGAGAAGTAGGAACATTCCTTGCATCAGTCAGAATCCTGTATTAGTATATCAGCACTCTGTCTGTGTGAAAAAAACAGACTGAGAAGAGGATGGTGGTATTCAACCATTAGTGTCTGTGCATCAATGAAGGCAACATTCTTCAATGCAGTACAATGGTGCTATAGTACAATGGTGCAATAGTGTATTATAGTACCACTGCGGTGTATAATAATAATGCATAAGTGTTTCATCAATGGCCAAGCTGGAGGTACATCTGCCAAACAATACAATAACATAGTAGTTAATGTGCAGAGAGAGAGTCTTAAATAACAGTTAGCCGCTTTCTGTGTGAATGTTAGCATGTACCATACAGTTCCTGCTGCAAAGCTTCATGAATGCATGGGATGATTTGCATTTATGGTGCCCATGATGCCTAAAGCCCAATTTATACTCCTGCGTAAAGTGCTCCATGTAGGTTACGCAGAGCCCTCAGCGTCGACGGAGAGTCTGTCGCAGAGCCTCTGCGTCATCTCCGACTGCACAAACTATTTTTAAAGTGTCCGTCACTCCGTCAAGGAACAACGGAGACGGCAAGAGCTGCGATTGGTCCTCAGGACAGGCGGAGCTAACGCTGCTTTGTGCCGGCTCACAGTGAGCACCGAGAGTCCACAGAGGCGGAGCTGATCACTGCCGACAACGTCGCCGCCAAACTATTAATACGTCATATCTTAATACACACAAACATGTTTAGACTCTAAATGGCCAATGTCTCGCCTCAAATTATCTTAAAACTGCGTTCCGTGACACAGAGATATGTGAGATACGGCCACTGTTTCAACAACAACAGTCTTTCTCTCTCGGACGCCATTGCTCACTGTAGCTAAAAGCACAACAACCTTGCGTATCCGTTACCACGACGGAGAAGTATGAAGGCTCGAGGCGTCTCCGTGGTTACGCAGTCAGATAACACATTACGCAGTCAGAGAAGCATAATGTGGCCTTAAGTATAAATGTGTCTACGGCACGTAAAAACTACTGCCGCCTCATTAGGAACATACACACTTACATTGGATTTGTTTCCTCCACGAGGTGGATCAAAACTAGGGATGCACGATATGGGTCCCAAGTGGGTTTGTCCATGGTTTCCAGTTTGTACCCTTTCCAGGCTACCTGGCTACTAGGTGGGTACTAAGTGGACATGGGCTTTAAGTGGGCAAATAATATGGGCAAAACCACCTAGGGCCCATACTGTCAAGCTTACTGTAACCCTCATGGAGCCCACATTAAAATGGATTATAGAATATAGATACAATTTATAACTAAAAACATAGACTGAAGAGGTTGCTACGTCTTTCAATTCTATGCCTACACCCAACACACACACACACACACACACATACACACATACACACATACACACATACACACACACACACACACACACACACACACACACACACACACACACACACACACACACACACACACACACACACACACACACACACACACACACACACAATATAGCCAATATATTAAAAACCTTGGACACAAGACAAATGCATCTTTGCAATTACTAAAGAGACAGAAGTGACGTGGAGACGCTTCATGTTGTGCTGCTACTTGACACCTTCCATTAGAGAATGTCTAACACCAGTGCACAGGGTAATGACAGACTGTGTCTCTCTGAGAAGGTTGACTGCTTGGAATGTCACAGCAGACAATACCAACTCTTGAGACGACGCTGCACTGATAGAGACAAAAACACAAATACACACACACACCTAAAACAGTTATGTGGATGCACCAGTTTACCCTTTCATCTGTTTGTTCCAGATAAGGAAGGTGGTATGTGGAAAAACATGTGGACAGAGTGAGGAAAGGAACGATGGTCCAACACAGCTGGTCTCCAGGGAGCAGCTAAGTACCTGACAGGAGGAATCAATGCACAGGGTCGATGGACAAACATTAAGTCCACAGTCTGCCACACACAGCAGGCAGCTCTCAGAACGTACCACAGACAGAAAGCCTTACACAGGCCGCCAAGCATAAACAGCCAGTCTGCCGGGACACTAATGTCACTGTGGTGACAGCTAAATGAGTTTGCAGGTAGGCAGGTAAACAAGAGGAGGTACACAATGAGATGAGGACAGTTACTCTGGATTGCTTTGTCCAGTTAGTCCCCTGAAAGACAAGTGACAAAAAAATGAAAATGGTTGAGCGGAGAAACAAATTCAGATGCAACCATTTGCAATGTGAAGGATCACCAAATGGTTTCAGATGTGAAACTAAAGCCCAATTTATACTTCTGCGTAAAGTGCTCTGCGTAGGCTACGTAGAGACTCTGCGTCGACGCAGAGACTGTCGAAGAGCCTCTGCGTCGTCTCCGGGTGCACGAAATATTTTTTAAGTGTCCGTCACTCCGTCAAGGGACAACGGAGACGGCAAGAGCTGCGATTGGTCCTCAGGACAGGCCGAGCGAAGCTGCTCTGTGCCGGCTCTCAGTGCGCTCCGGGCGTCCTGACAGAGGCGGAGCTGATCCCCGCCGATAACGCCGCTGCCGAACTATAAATACGTCACATCTTAACACACACAGCACATGTTTAGACTCTAAATGGCCAATTTCTCGCCTCAAATTATCTTAAAACTGCGTTCCGTGACACAGAAAAGTGAGAAACGGCCACTGTTTCAACAACAACAGTCTTTCTCTCTCTTTCTCTCTCGGACGCCATTGCTCACTGTAGCCAGAAGCACAACAACCTTGCGCAGCGACCCCTACTGATCGGGCGGGAAATTGCAGCGAGTGTCCGTCACCACGACGCAGAAGTATAAATGCTCGAGGCGTCTCCGTGGTGACGCAGACGGATAACGCATACGCAGTCGGAGAAGTATAATGTGGCCTTAACGTCTGATCATTGGACAAGGGTAGTGATTTTATCTCGACTCGGTGGAATAGTGGCTACCACTGTTGTTGACTCATGGATTTTCCTTCATTTTCTCCCACAACCAAAGAACATGCAGAGGTTAACTGGACAATCTAAATTGACCATAGGTGTGAATGTGGGAGAGAAAGGTTGTTGGCCCTACAATGGGCCGGTGACTTGACCAGGGTGTATGTCACCTTTCACCCTGCGTTAGCTGGGATTGGCTCCAGCCTTACCCCCCCCCCCCCCGAGCCTAGTGTTTTCCTCGTGTTAAAGCAGCTTTGCATATCTGGTGTTCATACCTGTATTACCGTTGCAGAAAAATGTTTGACTTCACGCGTCACTGCCGCTCTAAGACTATATTACAGATTTAAGGTACTTTCAGACGTGCACAGAACTATGCCGAATTTTTGGAGATTATGCAGAGGATCTAGGAGCAAATGTCTACAGAAGTCACTCCTGAGATGCTCTGGCCATCCCTATCCCCCTCAGTATAATCTCAGGTTTATGTCCAAGTGAGCTCATGGGAGAACACAACTGTTCACATGTGCATTTTGTCATATGTAACCGGCAAACTACAGAGAATATCCAGAGCTAAATCTTGCAACATCACCTGTACTTAATTTCTGGAAACAGCTTTAAAGGCTTGTTGGGGGTAGTATATGTTGAGGATGTTCTTTAGGATTGTAAGCTACTAGATACATGCACTGTTTATGTGTCTGAGAATTAGAAATAGCTATTTTGATGGATCCAATGCAGCATTTGGTGGGACTGTTCCCATGACTCAAGCTGGGCCCAAACAATGTAAAGATGACATAAGGTTTTAATGATAAGGGCAGTGGTCTGTCTTATCTGGAGATCAAGCACTGCAGCAGCCGCAGCAATGGAAACATGTTGCACACAAGGAGGACAGTATCCTGTCCTCACTGTTCCACCACCCTCGCTCCCTTCCTGCCACCTCAACACACACGCACGCACACACACACACACACACACACACACGCACACACACAAAACCACAGATCAGGTCTTTGATCAGCCAGCAGAGGCGACACCGATGAAATGTCATCAATGAACAAACCTGAGCACAAATTGATCATTCATTGCAATCTACACACACACACACACACACACACACACACACACACACACACACACACACACACACACACACACACACACATGCACGCACACACACTTGCAGCAGGAATGAAGGGCAGTGCACTACACACCACCAGCAAGAGCGGCAGCACAGACACGCAGGAGACAGAGGGAGAAACGCCCTGCCTTGTTCCATGTCTAAACCCCAGCCTTCAGTGATCTGCTCTACACACATATGATCGTCTTCACACACTCTATGTTCACGTCAAGACACCAGCGCCGATTTCAGCAGGTTCCTCTGCTCGTCTTTGTTGCTCATCTGTGCCGCCGAGTTAAAACCACAGCGACCAATGACGCCGATAAGAAAGCGATTATTGACACATGATCGATCCCGCCGGACAATCGAGCGTCATAAACGGTTAGTGACATACAAAGGCAAGTGTAGCCTTTACGCCTGAAAGGAGAGGTGAGGGACGGGTGCAGAGAACCGTGCAATCAGCCAAGTCGTAGGGAAAAGCACACGATGTATTAAGAAAGCACAGACTGAAGGCTTTAACGTAACAGTTAACGAGCGAGGAGATTTTTTTTTTTTAAAAAGAGAAAAAAAAGTTTTACCTTTCACTTGAGTTTCATATTCGGCCACTATCTCCTTGTCCTTTCGGAATTTCGCCGGAGACGTCATGGCTGAGTTTGGCAATCGAACCACTCTGCTCTCGTAGTGAAGTCAATTTTGTCTCAATCAATAAATCAACAATCAATCAATCAGTAGTGAAGGCGGGAAAATGCCGGTCTGCGGAAAGGCTGCGAAAAGAAAAGGCGAGTCGGTGGAGAGAGATTACAGATCCTCACTGATCCCGCGGCTCTGTATTGTCTCCCTGCTGCTGCCTGTGTTCACTCCAGGCGCATTGTGAGTTTGGCGCTGCTGCTGCTGCTTCTTCTGCTGCTGCTGCTGCTGCTGCTTCTGCTGCTGCTGTTGCTGCTTCTTCTGCTGCTGCTGTTGCTGCTTCTGCTGCTGCTGCTGCTGCTTCTGCTGCTGCTGCTGCTGCTGATCTATGTTCCCATCCGCTGCCGCGCCTCACCACCTCCTCACAACCGGTTATGGTACAAACAACTCCAAGTGAAGTGAGATTCATTCCCCTGGCACACTCAGCCACAGCTCGTCTATTAGCACTCCCAAAAAAACTGTTTCTAAATATAAAAATATATATATATATATATATATATCATATGTAAATATGTATATATGAGCCCCGATCTAACACTGGTCTGAGCTCCAGTCTAAACTCAACTGCTCTCGCTCCTCCTGAAGTGAGAAAGAGGAGGAACCCAGTGCAGATGAGGGGCTGGCTGTTGGTCAGCCTCAGTGCGCAGGACAGGCACATGGAGGAGATTCATATGGGAGCGAAATAAGGCCATATGTGCAAATGATACTTCCACTATGCAGGGCCGGCCCAAGCGTTCATGGGGCCTGAAGCAAAATTACATTTTGGGGCCCTTCATCAACGCGAGTAATAGAGCAGTAAATTACATAATGCTTCTGGGGGAATTCTGCACAGTTGTAGCTGTGTTGCTTGCATCGTCATGTCAGCCTTGCATGTTCTTACCCATATACTGACTTTAATTTAAAATGTAAGCAATCTCAGAAGAACGGTCTTGTGTTGATTTTAGTATTCAAAATGGCACCATGTACAAGGTGTATGTGCTGGAAATTAAACATAATAAATTAACATAATAAAATGATAGACGGTGATGAAAACTATGTAAAATGTGCAAAAGACTCACTGTAATGACTCACTGTCATGCACAACTACACTAAACGAAATAAAATAATCAAATGTTCTAGGGGGCCCCCTGGTGGTGGTGGGGCCCTAAATAGGCGCTGAGTTTGGTTATGCTTTGGGGCGGCTCTGCCACTGTTTGTACTCGTTCTGTTACCTCTATGGACCTAGAATGTTTTCTGCTATAAACAGTATATATATTGGGCAACTGGACATAGCAGATTAAACAATACATTAGACATGATTGGTCCAACTGAATTATGTAATTGGTGTCCGGAGAGGAAATTAAAATAAAATAAAATAAACATATTATAGTCAAATGTATTAAATATGAGAATGAAGGGATGATAATGTGTAGGGTACTGCAGAAAAGAGGAGTGAATATCAACTCTTAAGATAGCAAAGTAAACAGAACCCCATTTCTGGGGCCCTGGTTTAGGTGTAGGGTTAGACTGCCCAAATGAATCAATGTCAATGCAGTGACTTAACCAGAATAGCTATACAAACATATATCATCCTTCCTAAATATGATAAGGGGACCCATGTTTAATTGTGACACTATAACATATTTGACTTCTGTAATACCCGATAATATTTTTGAATGGGTTAAGCGGCAATTTCAAGAGATATGTTTGGTTAATTAATTCATACCTTCAGCTTATGCATGTTATTTAATAAATCTTCAGGAAAAAAGGCTGGAGAGCTTTGCAAATGTATTTGTCTGTAAGAGAAGTCCAGTTAAGACACATAAATGTTAGAATAGGGGAGTATTATCTTCCATCAAGGTATTTTACATAGGCTGTGTCCTCCAGTTACAGTATAAATGACAATACACTAACTATAACTATGTTTCTTCCATTGTGCGTCTTTAGGCACAGCAGCCATTTTGACATGTTAGCAGCAAAAGCACTGGTGTTACTGTTCACATTAATAATGAGTATCTTCTTAGTTTCAGTGAACCAGCATGCATCCTGAAACAGGGGGCGAAATCAAACACAGCCATTACCATGGATGTATAATATAAACTCCATAGAGCTCCGCCCCCTCTGCCTTGAAGACAATTTTACATGGTGGCCACTGTGGGTACTGCAACAGAAAACCCCATAAAAGCCCAAAAGCCCAAAAAGCAATTTTCCCATTGACCGCAATAGTAAAAGAGACGCCTGTAAAAGTGTCCACAGGACACATGGAGACATGGACACAGGCTTTTATAGATCTTTATATGGTAGTGACACTACTGCGCATGCTCTATGGGCCCCATAACCTGGAAATAAACGTGGAAGTCAAAAAACTTTTTTGGCATATGCGCTGGGTGAGCAGTTTCATAGGAATGAACGGAAGCGAAGGGGCGGAGCTTATCCAGTTCATATTATACATCCATGACCATTACTCATGTAACCTCTGATATTCCAGCTGTGGCCGGTCAAAAAGTGTAGATTTAGTTTACTAGCAAATGCACCTCAAACTAGCTATGTTTACTTAATTGTAGTAATGTTGGACACCACAGCAATGTCTTACCCTTATATTGTAAATATACTTAAAGAAAACCGTCGATATTAAGGTAATATTCCTCCTGAACGTCAAATATCATGGTTTTATATCACACTTCACACAACTTGATTCGTGTAGTGAAAACAAATTAAAAAACGGATTACCAATCGGATTGTGAGACTCTTTAATGTAGGCGTATCCATTTAATTTCTAACCAATCAGCATTAGATGTTGTAACGTCGTTGTCCAATGGCGTCAGTCACTACGGGGTGTTATCCAATCAGTGTCGAGTGATGGGTCTTTTAAAGATAGTTTCGGGAAGTGCCCTTAAACACCAGGAAGTTGTAAACAAAGCTGACAGCTCTTCAGTTGTTAGCTGTGTAGCGGAGCCGTTGCTCAGTTGTGAAAAGTAGGCTTGTTGTTAGCTGAAATCTTTTATTTATTAAGTTCGCAGCTTATCGTTATTCGTTTAGAGCGAGATCCTCTCGCGGAAATACATTCTCAGTGCGTTTGCTCAACGAGCTAATACTAGCTGCTTTGCGTTTTCTCATTAGGAAAACGCTATCGTTTGCACAAGGACGTTGCAGCTAACGTTGACGTCTGCGACGCTAATAAATTAAATTCAAATTAGTTCTTATCACTAATATCGCAGACTGACCGAATAAGTAGCATATTGACGGGACGACTCGCGTGTTTTGTTTTGTTTCTCCGCTACATTCGCTGTCAGTGAACGGGCGAGAGATTCGTCCATTTTAGCAGCAGCAAAACAATGTCTACGTCCAACGCAAATTTCAAAAACAAGTGTGTGACACAGGTGAACTGCGTCTTCTGCGACAGTCTGCTCTGCACGAGAGGAATGAAAGCGGTGCTTCTTGCGGACACTGAAGTGGAGCTTTTTTCAACGGATATACCCCCCAATAGGTGAGCGCTAATGTTGTTAGCAGTGTTGCTAACCGGACTGTGTTTGCTTGTTTGTTTTGCTGCCAGGTGTTTCTAGATCAGGGGGAAGTTTTCTTTAAATCATATCACAATATCACGGTAACGCAATAACGATATTCATGGTGATATTTCACGGAATTTAGTAAAAGTATTTGTTATGATATCATATTATACACAGTTCACAATCATAATAAAACAAACACTAATAGTATTCTGTCTATAATCTAGCTACAGTTGGAGGAGGTTGTGGATCAGTTTTCATTATAACTTGATATTAAGGGGAGCTTGAGACCTCTGTTATAAATAACAATGCAACTCATGTGATAAGCGGTTTTCTTGCGTGTGGTGTGAGATTTTTAACTTTCATGGTCATGTTTGTTTCTCGTTGCACGCACCTCCCCAAAAGGACTGTTGACTTTGTCGCCAGCTGTTACACTACTGAGAGCTGCAAGTGCAAACTGAGAGACATTGCGTGTCTCAAGTGGTAGGTAAAGCTCCTCTTTGGGACATACACCCTGTATTGTTTACTATAGGAAGACCATCTGCTCTTGTAATAAGTAAACACAAGGCACAGCTGACAAGCAGGTCCTACACAACTGAAGTTGTTTTTCAGAGGCAGTCAACAATTAGGTAACACAATATATTTACCTACAGGATTATAGTTTGAATAACAACATGGGGATAGTATGCTAATTTTGTATTAGGCAGGTAACATTATGCTAACACCATTTTAAGGACAGGTCTAAGGACAGAGGATGTTACCAACCCTGTGAAGTCCCATGAGACAAACTATGTTTTGTAAACTGTGGGCTATACAAATAAAGATTGATTGATTGATTGATTGATTTTAGCTTCATAATAATAGCTATTAACTATAGTAATTGTGTAGTAATAAGGAGATAATATTATAGTAATATTGTGATATTTAATATACATTTGGTTCAGTAAAGTCTATCTCACTCCTCCACGTGTTTAGGCTTCACTGCAGTGAACTTCAGTTTTTATTTTTATCTCAATATCTGAACTAAATATGAACTACATGAAAACAAATGAACTTGGCTCAGATACATTTTCTAATTGGCAACATTTATCAAGTTTCTGACAACAAAAATGTGTTCATTAAAAAAAATAGATAAAAAAATAATAATAATAATATGCTTATTAACTACTTTATATTTAAAAACAGAATGATGATGATTATTGGAAAAAAAGACAAATGCTCCTTTAGTCTACATGCTAATGTGACCTTAATCCTAAATGGATTTGGTCGGCAGTATGTTGACTTGTATGTTATCCGTCATTTCAATGAATCCATTGGTCCATTTAACACTAGAAAATGGAGGAAATAATGCCAAATGCAGGATGTTTTGTTTTGTTTTGTCTGGCGTACAGGCCATGGATATGAAAAAGTCTAGCTTTTAATTCAAATATTACACAGTGCCTGTGTTTACACTGAGGCTTGTGTGCACCTCTTTTGTGTTCCCAGGCTTTTGTTGTTGTACACGGGGAAAACAACAAACATGTTGGATAATAATAGACACCAACTATTGGAGTATGCACTTTCTTTCATAAATGCTGACACATGTTTCATCTTTATTCTTGCCTGCTCCCTCTCACAGTGGTAACGTAGTGGGCTATCATGTAGTGGCCCCATGTAAACCCTGCCTGCTCTCCTGCAACAATGGCCATTTCTGGATGTTCAACAGCGACGCTGTTTCAACTCTCAACAGACTGGACGCGACAGGTTAGCATAAGCTCTCCTTCAATAACACTGGAATTTCAGTTGTCAATTGTGTGTTTTTATAAGCATCTACTTTGTCTGCAGGCCTGAACCTGCTCCTGTGGGGAGATCTGCCAGAGTTGGAAGACAGTGAGAATGAAGAATCGGAAACCCCATCAGAGGAGGAGTGCATCAGGTAGAGAGGGAAAGGACAATGTGTGCAACCAGGATGGCCAACATTTGAGGTGGAGCTACAAAACCTATGCTGAGATGAGAGAGAAAAGAGAAGCTTTTTAAGGGGTCATTGATCACTGAATCACAAAAGGCAGAAAAAATGGGCCACTGTATTGCTCTGCATGGGTCAAAAATAAGATATTAAACCATGCCGCACTTCAGTCCACATCCAACACTGTGATGTCACAGCAGGTGTTTTGCCTTTTCAGCTCATGGAGAATAGCTGCTTTGACATCACTGGCTAAGCCAACTTACACAACGTTCTCCACAGTTTTAAGTTTGTATTTTTGGCTCTTTGTAATTCAGTGGTGAATTATCCTTTCTACTGTGACCATGCCTTTTCTCATTATCATCATTTTTCATCACTGTTAAAAGCACAGACACACACTAGGTCACACATTCTTCTCTCTCTTTTTTGTATATTTGCGTGAGCTTTTCTAAAATGTGTGACTGAAGTAGACCGAAAACAAAAGCAACAACAACTAGAGCCTTTAATCTAGTGCGTTTGACTTTCCATTGCTTTCCACTGATCTCATGGCTTCATTTGATTGACCTCATGATTTGTTTACGCTAAGCCCACTTTTCTAACAAGGTGAACAATTCACTTACTTTCCTTTAAATGACAGATCCACTGTGATCTGTACATCGACTATGCTGTAATAAGTATTTACTCCCATTGACAGTCATGTCTTAAAAGGCTTGTATTTTGTCTGTGTGGCTGGGTGCTGACGTGAGTGCTGTTTTGAATCCTGTGTACCGGAGAAATAGCACAATTATTTAATTATGCATACAGTATACATATAAATATATATGTTTATATATATATATATTTGTATATATATAATATTTATGAGTTCCTTGCTGTTTAAGGGCATATTTGAATTAGGTAACATTGCAATCTGAAATATTATATAACTATGTATTTGATATGATAATATAATGTTTGTTATACACCTGACAGCAGCAGTATGAATCTGACTGTAGCATTGTGTGATGATAACATGCAAACGTATGCATTTTGTACTTTCATTCATGCGATATTTAAGAAAAAAAAAAGGTACTGGATCAATGACGTAGGAAATCTAGAATGGAAATGAAAATAGTTGTACATTCATGTCACTCCACAGCCTTTCTATGGGGGTTATTGAAAGTGTGTTTCAGTGTTAATTGGTTTCACTTCACCACAGTTTTATGTAGCAGCATTATTGTAGCACCTGTGGAAAAGGAAGAAAAACAATCAACTCCAAAGAATCTTGGAACATATCGATTATTGAACCTACACACTGGCTCCCCCTCTGAAAATACATTTTTCTGCCAGTTTATAAAATAGCTTTTCCTATTTTTGCTTCTTTTTTAGGAGTCACGATACTCCAGTATTCCATTGGCCTTAGCGCTGCTGTGATTGCTGACAAATGACCTTTGTTTATCTGTGGACTCTGGGCTGATGATGTACGTTAGTTAGTTAGTTAGTTGGTCATCACCAAATGACCAGGCCTTATGATCAGCCTGGTTTACCAGATGTAAGCTTCAGCATCCTCCTCTCACAAAGAGTGGTAATAGGCCAAATCAGTCCTTTTTATGGCAGTGCCATCCTCAATCTCTTGCTATTATGTCACTGCTGTGCCCTACTAAAACAACGATCCGGTCTACCTGTATTGTTAAAAAAGCATTGTGAAACAAAAGCAAATATAGAAGGTTCACTGAAGGAAAAGGATAAAGGAAGATACTGTTTTTAAGTATAGTTATTGCATTAGCCTTTTTAGTTTTGTAAAAACACACAGAGGATGAAAACATTCTCGTCTTTCACCACTTTAGATTATAACTGACATGTCTTCTACACTTGCACACCAAATACTGTCTTATGTGGTAAACAGGACACATTTCATCAGCTAGGTATTTATTCAATCTTCAAACCAAAAAAATGTAACCACATACTCTCTATTCCCTTCCTTTTCTTTTTTACACACTGTTTACAAATGCTTTGATTTGTATTGTGCTACAGTACTTCTGTTTTGTATTTAATATTCCATTTGTGATGTAGTGCTTCGATTTGTTATCTTTAATGACTGGCTGGATGTGTACAGTCTTACCTCAAGAGGGTAGATCACCTGCAAGCTTCCTCTGGCTCAGACTCAGTGTCAACGATAATCAAAAGAGTTATTTAAAATTGCTGTTTCTTGACGTGAATAACTTTGATGAACATGCCCTGCTGATAATGTATATTTTGGAATTGCACTGAAACTGCATCGGTAGTTTGAAAAAAATTAAATAAAAAATGTTGTTTTGTATGCTTGTTAACTTAATAAACTTTTTTTTTTCAAAATATTGTACATTGATGTATTTATTTTACTTTTTAGGTTATTAATCTTCACAGAAAAGTTAAAATGGAAGGAGACTGACATTATATGATCTTTACACTCAACTGCAAAAGCCCTTCGACACAAGAATCAAGCCGAACTGTAGATCAGTCAAAAAGACAACAATCCATCTAAAATCTCAATATTTAACAGAGGAGTCTTTTAGCAACAGCTGATAGAGAACAGCATCACAAACTCTGCTGCTGTATTTCAGTCCAGTGACTTTGTCAGACGCAGTCTGTGCTTTGGTCATGGAGGACATATACTGGACAAATGGTTTTAATCAACTGATTCTAAGGATTCCGTTACACTGAAAACAACTGCTTTAGAAGTCACTAGTCACTTGTTTGTGTGTGTGTGTTGCGTAAATATATAGTAAATAGATTAAAGTACAAGTGTGCTACAAATGTAGGGTTACATTAAAACTGGTCAAAATGTTGCAGAGCGTTCCAGTCACAAAGAGCAGCATACTTAAGAGCAATCTGTCCAGGTTCAGTTCTGACTATTGGAACTGACAATAAAAACTGATCCTGTGACCCCATTAAAACCTATAGATATGATGGGAGCAGACCTACAATAAGGATCAACCAACAAGGCTTGGTAAAAGACAATGGTGAGTACTTTAAAGTTTGTAATGAGCCTTAGTGCATCATGATAAACAAAGTCAAGAGTGGACAGACTATGCGAGGGAGCATTCCTATAAATAACATAATTGTGTACAGCCATGAAGATGGAGTCTCTTTTTAGCCTGAAAAGAAAGGCAAGACTTCATTCTAGAATAAAAACCCAGCTTCAGTTTTAGCTTCTTTACCAGATGCTGAATATGAGGAGTGAAGCACAGACAGTAATCCAATAAAATCCCAAGAAATTGTACTGCGTAACCTGCTCAATCAGTGTACCATGTGCAGTGATAATGGGGTTCAACTCCTTTGGCTTTATCTTTGACTTTGAGAACAACATCAATTTGGTTTCAGATCATAAAAACTTGACTGCAAATCGCTGAAATGTTTTTCTCTACACACATTTGGGCCCCCTGTTGATCTGGGTTCACTTATGCCTTTGACCGGCTCTGACAAGATGGATAAAGAGACATCATGGAAAACTTCTCACAAATGCCACTTTTGTCTTTTTTTGTTTCGTAGTAACGCCTCATCATACTGTTGTCCACACAAGTTCCTGTTACAGGAATAAAACAAAAGTGTCAGTGGAAATTGCTCTGATATAACATTGCTGTTATATAAAGCACTATATTGTGCTTTCCTTTTCCACGTCCAACACCACCAACACATGACCCGAGCTCTCTCCAAGATTGATGGTGACCTTATCAAACAGTCAAGTCAGTTTTATTTATATCTGAACATCGTAAGCGTCTGCACATTTTGTCATCGTCTATCTTTAGATTTTCAGGGAAAAAAGAGAATTCTTTTACAGGAAAACGCAGCTGCAGAAACAACACAACACTCCTCCTCCAGAATGATCACATGTGCAACAGCTTGTTGAGTGAAATATTACAGTATAAGAGTGAAGTATGAAGTAAATGGAATAAATATGTTTAAGTCACAGTGTAAAACTCCAGTCCAATAAATTGATAATTTTAGTATTCACGCACTATGCAGATTTATATCATCAACATCAAGTGGCTTCTGTTCTATGCACTGAACACTTAAGGATTGACTTTGATATGCAGGATGTATTTCAACTGCTCATTTACACAAATATCAATCACATGGCAGCAACTTATTGCATTTAGTCATGGGATCATGGTCAAGATGACCTGCTGAAGTTCAAACTGATCATCAGAATGAGGACGAAACAGTGATTTAAGGGACTCGGTTGCTTAGCTGAGTATTGGTGTTGGCATGGGCAGCCCATGGCCAAGAGAAAAAGGAATTGGGCTTGTAGCCGGAGGGTTGCCGTTTCAAGTCAAAGGCTAGGGTGCCCCTGAGCAAGACACCTGATCCCCAGGCACTGCTCCTGCACTTAGAGGTTTAAGTAGAATTGGTGTGTGTGTGTGTAAAATTATTTTATTTCAGAAGCTGCTGATCTACTGGGATTTTCCACAAGCAGCCATCTTTAGTGTTTGCAGAGAATGGTTTGAATAAGCAAAAATATCCAGTGAGCTGCAGTTTTCTGGGATGAAAATGCCGTGTTGATGCCAGAGATCAGAGAACTACCAGATTGTTTCAAAATCAAATATCCACTTGTTCCAACCCAAGGTATAAGCAGACATAAGATACTCTCTGAATGCACAACACAGTGAACCTTGAATCAGTTTGGGCTGCAGCAGACACTTTATTCAATAGACATTATAACTAAAAAAGCAGGCAATGACTAAATGTACATAGCCTATGTATAAATATTCTGGCATATTAATACTGCTGCAGAAAAGCTGGTGATGAGCATTCAATGTGTGCGACAAGAAGAAAAAAATAAACTATTCCTTTGAAACAAGCTGACTGAAGTTGAATTATTTGTTTTTACATGCTGCCTCCTCAAGAATGATCTACTGCTGTTGGGACATGTACAGAGCAGTTTAGATAGATATGGCAAAAAAAAAAAATGCACACAAAGTATTTGTGGCTTGCTATGTTTTCACATGTTCATGTAGCATCCACCCAAATAACAAATCATGACTATCCTTCACCAAATTATCTCTGTGTGGCCAGCGCCAGCCCAAGCCTTTATAGGGCCCTGATCTGAATTTGATTTGGGGGCCCCCCTCCCCCACCTCAGAGTAGCTGGTGCTTAAAATGGACTTAGACTGGAAGTTCCAATTAGTTTTTAGTGTGTATCTGCGTCATTACCTTGTTTATGAAGCCCTGAAGGTTCTAAACAAACAGTTCAGCCACTGCTGAGAACACTGTGTTTTATTGTAATCTCGGGCTCAGAGAGATCTCTGAAAATCCCGTAATAGTTACGTAAACAGTGGTTCTTTTGAACAGCAGATCCTCCTGCTCCGGGCACTAGTCCGGGCACATCCGGTTGCGTACATTGAACCACAGAAGAAGAATAACGTCCGTTGTGGAGGTGTTTCACGAGCGACAGTGTCTTCTGACTCTGGGTCTGACTCTGGGTCAAAGGTCGTCAAAGGGACTGAGGCGGGGAGTCGTGAAGAAGCTATTTTTAAACACTGTTAAAACAATGTTTTGATAATGAGGAGCAGTGCTACCACCGTTCCAGAGGGGGGAGCTGTGCTTCTGAGAGCGGGTGTGCTGAATGTCACTTCCGGGGTACTGGCCAATCACAACACAGTCTGGCCGTTTCTCCAATATCCATGCTTGTGCGTACTTGTGTGTACTTGTGTACTCCCGTACTTGTGAAAACGTCATCAGCCTCAGTCCAAGTTCTTTTCCATTTCTCAAGAACGCGAGCAGTGAGTACGGTTCTCATACCCGGAAGTGTTCTGGCTCCGCCCACTTTACCAAGTATGCATCGAGTGGTGACTTCAGCTTACTTGGGAAAGCCATATATCCCAGAATGCATTTTGGCAGAACACAGCAGGATAAAATACTAATTTAAACCTGAAATAAATATATTTCTGTGTCCCGGAACACAGTTTTAAAATCATTTGAGGCAAGAAATGATTCATTTAGAATCCAAACATGTGGTTTGTGTAATAAGATATGACGTATTTATAGTATGACAGCGGCGCTGTCGGAGCTCACAGTGCCCGGCACAGAGCAGCGTTACCTCGGCCTGTCCTGATGAAATGATCCACTGGTTCAGACGGCTCCGTCATTACATACTTGGTGTGATCCATAGATTTGTTGTTGACATGTTGTTTTGTTTTTAATGCAAACGTTTTGACCTGAAAGTGTGAACGTCTGTATAATATTAATGTTTAACTTAGTCGAAAGTCGCACTGTCATTGCATATGTATTTAAATATAATGGACTCTATAATATTTTAATACATATACACACGTGTGTGTGTGTGTGTGTGTGTGTGTGTGTGTGTGTGTGTGTGTGTGTGTGTGTGTCTAATATATATATTACTCTACACTGCTCTAACTTATCTATTTTCCACATGGTAATGTATGTATGTATTTAAATAAACATGAATTAATACATGAATTAAATATTTAAAATGTGAAAATAACAATATATCATATGCATTTATTAAAAGTATTTTATATGTTCCCGCCATTCAAACAGTAGAATAAGGAACACACTTCTGTTCCAATTGAAGAATCGTGCTCGTGTACTCCGGTGCTTGGCAAGTATGTACTTCAGTCGTACTTCTCAAGTATGTACTTCAGTCGTACTTCTCAAGTATGTACTTTCCAAGTAAGCAAGTACATACTGGCATATTTGGTTATTGAGAAACGGCCCATGTCTTCTCAGACGAGATTTATGTCTGAAATATCGCGGCTGACAAGTGCTTCAAAAAGGACAGATATCTATCGGCTCGTTTACAGCAACTAGGAGGTTTTTGACCATAAAAACAAGTTAATGTATGTAAGTAGACCTCCATAACTAACATATATGTGCAACAGGACCACTCTATGTGACCTTTAATAATCGGGAAGCATGTAAACATGACGTTCAGTCGTCATGGAAACTCGTCATGCGTTATAACGCCGTTAACGTGCCCAGTATTTATAATATAGTTTTTTAATCAAATTATAGCAGCCCCGGACAGGCCCAAAAACATGAGGGCCAGTCCATGCCTGGTCCTGATACAGTGCATACTCTCAGAGAGGAAATACTCTGGCGCTCTCTAGTGGATATAACTTGCAATGACCCACACAAACACAATTCTATTAATTTCAAACCTTAACCATAATACTAACCCTTACCTCTATGAGGCGCCGATTGTAAAGTTGCGCATGCTAAAATAAAGAGCAACTTTTTTTCCCACTTTTAGCAAAAAAACATGTAAAAAAATCTAAATGTTAAATATAAATCTAAATGTTAAATATAAATGTTAAATATAAATCTAAATGTTAAATATAAATGTTAAATCTAAATCTAAATCTAAATCTAAATGTTAAATCTAAATTTACATCTAAATGCTAAATATAAATTTAAATCTAAATGTTTCGTTTGAAACTAAATATTTAGCTAATGTGCAAATTCACACAGCTGGTAACCGGATGTACCAAAATAAAAGCTCGAGGAGGTCAGGCTGTGTTTATACAATCAAATAACGAATTAAAACCACCCCAGCGGGGAAATCAACTTGAAAACACTATTGTGATAATAACTACCTAAACTATGTAAATGTTTTTAAAACTGTGAGGTCAAAACATTTACATTTAAAACATAATAACGCGTCAACAGCAAATATATCGATCACACCACGTATCAGATGACAGAGACGTCTGAGCCAGCGGATCATTTCAATAAGACAGGCCGAGGTAGCGCTGCTCTGTGCCGGGCACTGTGAGCACCGAGCGTCCACAGAAACTGCTTTCCGGGACACAGAAACATATTTATTTATTTGTAATCTCTGCTGCGACGGTCCGACGAAATGCATTCTGGGATACATGGCTTTCCCATGTATCCCTTTCTTTCTATCTGTCCCAAGTACACACAAGTCACCACCCGATGCATACTTGGTAAAACGGGCAAAGCGAAAAACACTTCTGAACATGTTTTTGTTGTTGTTATTTTAGGTAGTTATTATCACAATAGTGTTTTAAGTTTATTTCCCCGCTGGGGTGGTTTTAATTCGTTATTTGATTGTATAAACACAGCCTGACCTCCTCGAGCTTTTATTTTGGTACATCTGGTTACCAGCTGTGTGAATTTGCATATTAGCTAAATATTTAGTTTCAAACGAAACATTTAAATGTAACATTTATGTTTATGTATATTTAGCATTTATATTTAACATTTATATTTAACATTTATATTTATATTTATATTTATATTTATATTTATATTTATATTTAACATTTAGATTTAACATTTAACATTTAGATTTAGATTTTTTATTCAGATTAAACATTGAAATTATATTTTCACAAGAGAAGTAAATAGTGAAGTAAAAAAAACAAAATTCACAAATATTGCTGTAAATCTGGTCAAAACTAACATTAAAGGGTAAGGTAAGGCAGATATTCTTCTTAGGACACCAAGGAGGACACTAACCCTAATCTCCATGTATTTGGACAGTTATCTTTAACCTTAACAATAACCAGATTTTTGGGGAGATTTTTGATTATCAGGTGAGATGAACTATGATGGAACGTCTGGAGTCAGTGACGAGTTAAGTTGAAAGATTTTACTGACGACAGCTCAGATCTGAGCAGAAGTGAGACAATGCCTGACATCTGAACAGTAAGATTCTGGTGAGCAGCGTGCAGGTGTGAAATAGTGAATCCAGTCCAGATGCTGGTGTCTTTGTATCTAGGGAGAGAATCTTGAAAGGCGTCTTGTCTTATGGCCGTTGAAGAATTTGTAAGTAATTAAACTTAAAGATGGCTGAAGGTAAGGATTTCCCCAGAGACGAGCTTCTGCCTCATTAGGACCAGGTTTTGGTCTTGATGAGGACTACTGGTCCTGACAAGTGAAGTCAGTGTTTATGCCAAAAAAAGGTCTTAAAGGGGAAATAAGTAGTTTATAGTGCCATCTAGAGGAGAGGCTGAAATTTACAACAAAGAACTGCTCCTCTGCTCACCCCCTCCCTTCCCTGAGTGCTACGGTATCCTCAGCTGGTCAAATGTCGTCCTCGTCGTCTTTCTTCGTGTCAGCAGATGAGGTTCGTGAGGCGAGGGAGAGGGCGGAGCTACCGCGGCCGTAGCAGACGAAGCGGAGAGAGTGGAGGCGGGACTTCAGCTACAAGTAAAGAGACGCTTGATTTGTTCTCTCGCGTTTGTCCTTACAGGCTCCGGTAGAAACATGGCGTCTCTCTGCTAACAGTGGCTATGCAACCGCGGCCCGCGACCATGTTATTTTACATGACTTTTTGAAACACTACGAAAATGAAACAAAAACTATTATACAGCGACTAGACAATGCAGGAGCACATAATATGTATAAAAAAGTGGATTTTGGGTTATATAAACCCATAAATACTACACAGTGTCCCTTTAAAGAGGTAACAAATACAAATACACACGCGCGCACACACACAGTCCAAATTATTCATTCAACTGCCCTCATCATTCACTCCCCTGTCCTCATCATTCACCTGTCCATGTCATTCCTTCACATGTCCACGTCATTCATTCACCTGTCCTCATTATTCACCTGTCCTCATCATTCACCTGTCCTCATCATTCATTCACCTGTCCTCATCATTCACCTGTCCTTATCATTCACCTGTTCTCATCATTCATTCACCTGTCCTCATCATTCATTCACCTGTCCTCATCATTCACCTGTCCTTATCATTCACCTGTCCTCATCATTCACCTGTCCACATCACTTATTCACTTGTCCAAATCATTCATTCACATGTCCACATCAATCATTCACCTGTCCTCATCATTCATTCACCTGTCCACATCTTTCATTCACCTGTCCTCATCATTCACCTGTTCTCATCACTTATTCACCAGTCCATATCATTCATTCATCTGTTCTTATCACTTATTCACCTGTCCATATAATTCATTCACATCAATCATTCACCTGTCCATATCAATCATTCACCTGTCCATATCAATCATTCACCTGTCCTCATCATTCATTCACCTGTCCATATCATTCATTCACCTGTTCTCATCACTTATTCACCTGTCCATATCATTCATTCACATGTCCACATCAATCATTCACATGTCCACATCAATCATTCACCTGTCCTCATCATTCATTCACCTGTCCATATCATTCATTCACCTGTTCTCATCACTTATTCACCTGTCCATATAATTCATTCACATGTCCTCATCATTCATTCACCTGTCCACATCTTTCATTCACCTGTCCTCATCATTCACCTGTTCTCATCACTTATTCACCTGTCCATATCATTCATTCACCTGTTCTTATCACTTATTCACCTGTCCATATAATTCATTCACATCAATCATTCACCTGTCCATATCAATCATTCACCTGTCTATATCAATCATTCACCTGTCCTCATCATTCATTCACCTGTCCATATCATTCATTCACCTGTTCTCATCACTTATTCACCTGTCCATATCATTCATTCACATGTCCACATCAATCATTCACCTGTCCTCATCATTCATTCACCTGTCCACATCATTCATTCACCTGTTCTCATCACTTATTCACCTGTCCACATCAATCATTCACATGCCCACATCATTCATTCACCTGTCCACATCAATCATTCACATGTCCATATCAATCATTCACCTGTCCTCATCATTCATTCACCTGTCCTTATCATTTATTCACCTGTGCTTGTCATTCACTGCCAAGTTTTCGGTGCATGAAATTTTTATTTTTTTAAATTCAACCTGTTCATTTTTTTTACTCAGTAACCGATATGATTTAAAATAACAAAAAACAAAAAAACAACAGACTTAAGTTAAAGGAAAATTATACATTTTAAAAATGACTTTATAAACTCAATTTCAGTAATGCAATGTAACCCTGTCAGGATCAGCATTAGGACATCAGCCAGCATCATAACAAACATTGTCACTCCACATGATGTGTCCTCAGCCCCATCATCTACACCCTGTTCACACATGACTGTGTCGCCTCCCACAAAGACAACACCATCCTGAAGTTTGCTGACGACACTGCAGTGATAGGATGCATCACCGCGGCGGACGAAGCGGTCTACAGGATGGAGGTGGCCAATCTGGTTTCTTGGTACGAGGACAACAACCTGACAAGACAAAGGAGATGATAGTGGACATGAGGAAGGAGAGGAGACCTCACCAACCACTGTTTATCCGGGATCTTGAAGTGGAGTGGGTGAGCAGCTTTAAGAACCTCGGGGTCCACATCACTGAGGACTTCACGTGGACCACCAACACAACACAGCTGATCAAGAAAGCACAGCAACGGCTGTATTTTCTGAGGAGGCTGAGGAAGTTTGGCATGTCGACAAAGATCCTCAACAACTTCTACAGCTGTGTCGTGGAGAGAAGTCTGACCAACTGCATCACCGCGTGGTACGGCAGCACTACGGCCATGGACCGCAAACACCTGCAGAGAGTGGTAAAGACAGCTGAGAGGATCACCAGGTCTCCACTGCCCTCTCTGCACAGCATCTACCACCGCAGAGTCCACAGGAGAGCTGTCACCATCATGAAGGACAGCACCCACCCACAACATGGACTGTTTACACTCCTGCCCTCAGGACGGAGGTACAGGAGTGCCAAATGCAGGACAACCTGTTAAGAATCTAGTGGCGGACGACCCGAAAGCAGACGGAGGTAAAATTATAAACAAAGATATTTATTTACAAAAAGGGTGATATTAAAAAACGACTTCTTAAAAGCGGAAGTGAATGAGGGAATAGAGTGAGGGAGAGAAAATGAGTAATGCAGCTGTGACAGGTTTGGTTCGGCGATCTGACAGCGTCCCTTTAAGGAACAGACTCACGGAGTAGGTGAAGTGAGTTGGAGAGATTCCCAGGAGAGAAGGGAACGCAGGCGAGGACCAGAGACTCTCGAGGTGCAGGAGACGTGGCGACCTGGAGCGAGGAGAGACGGGTAAGTATCCAGTGAGGAGGTAAGTTTAAAGAGACAGTCTTGTAGCATGACTTTACCCACGAACTGAGAACAACGATCTGACGCCGGTGAAGAGGAACGGCTCCGCTTATAAGTCCTCCTGATTGCAGATGAGGAGCAGGTGAGGCGGAGCCGCGCAGGTGTAGACAATCACCTTGAGTGAAAGTAGGTCAACCACGCCCCCTGCAGAGAGAGGAAGGGAGAGCACAGAGCAGCAGCACAACAATAATGACAATAATAATAAAATGAAGGAAGGTTTGGGTGAGATCGTGACAAAACCCGTCTAAAGAACTCGTTCTAACTCACTGACATCAGAATCCTGAACAGCTGAGCAGGTTTACAATTGTCACTTTAAACCTGACACATGTCACTTTAAATCTGTTGCACAACATCTTGCACAACCAGTGTGCACTTTATGTACAGTTCTTCTTACTCATGCACATGTTTAAACTTATTTCATGCATATATATTATTTTTGTTTTTTGGTAATATTTATTTACTATTTTTTCTTATGTATATTATACTTTTTAAAACATTTCTTTCTACTTTATGCTGGTATTTTTGAGTGGACAGCAAAGTAAGAATTTCATTGTACAGGGAAACGTGTTTCTTTACTGTGCATATGACAATAAACACTTTGAATCTTGAATCTTTGAATCTAAAAATGTAAACATGTAATTCATTAGTTTCCACCTCTGTCTCCGATGCTGCCCTTCTCTGCTCCATAAACTCATCTAAATTTAACCCAAAAATAAAGAAAATAAATAATCTGTCACCTAATGACTTAACACATCAATCAATAAAATCCAGTCTTCACTCAGCTTCTCCCGCTTATAATCACTGTAAAAGTGTTTGACTTCACATTCATGGTAAATTACTGGCTATTAGCTGCATCATTCTCACAGCAGATTACTGTGTGTACATTTCTATTAAATTACTGTCACGAATACTGTACTTTCACAGTTGGTTACTGTATCATTTTATAGAGAACTACTGTAAATTGACAGCTGTTAACTGTCATGTCACTGTAATTTAACATACACTATATTTATGTGATTTGGCAATATTTTCCTTTATACATACAATATTTCTTACTGTAGCCTTGAGGCATTTTCCAGTTTACGCACTATATTTTACTGTAAATTCAGAGTTATGCCACATTTTTATGATTTAGCAGTGTTTTTATTGTATTATTGTGTTATACATTATTTAACTTTGGTACTGTGATAAAATTGCTTCAGCTGAGTTTCCTGGAACAGCCTCACTTGACGTGATTTCACAATAAATCACACAAAATACAATATTGCAAATTGTCACAGTTTAATGTTGTGAAATGATAATGATAATGGTAATTTATTGTGAAACTTACAGGTAAGATAAAGGTTGCAGCTTACATTGAGTCACCAAACAACAGACAAACAACCACTGGTAATTTGCCGTGGGAATAATACAGAACTCCTTATATGGACATCCTCAGGATTTGTGTTTATAGGTCACATATTCAGGCTTTAAAAAATATTTTTTTTTGTGTTGTTGAGTCAAAGTTATGTTTAATTTTGTATCGCATTTTTAGTAGTGATATAATATAGTCATAATTGTGCAGAAGTCATAAAATAGTCTGTTTTTTCTTTTCTTTTTGTTCATAAAAATGTACCAAGTGAACTTTGAACTGTGACGTATTTCCAAATTTCACAAATTCAATCTCTCTTTTTGCTGAAAATAAATGTTTTTTTCATCAGATTAACTGTAGGCTGTGCTGAAAATGTATATGCTGTATGTTTTAATGTAGTAATGGAAAAAAAGCAGCCAAAATTCTCTGCATTTTAAGGGTTAACAGAGAATATTAACTAGATATTTTTGTCTACTTGTATTAAAATGCCAATTCATTCTTTGCTCATATTTGGGTAATGAAGTACTACACAAATAAACATGTGCTTACCATTAAAGACTGCAATTACAGATCAGGGGCTCAGGCAAATATTATTCTATCTTTTCGGCACTAGATGGCGCAGTTTGACCATTTATGGAAGCGATGTTGCCGCAGTGACGACCGGCTTAAGCGCCTCAGTGTCAAAGAAACATCAGAATGAACACAATTATTTCACTCAGAAAAATAATGCTGTGCTACTCTTTACTCCTGGGATGACAGTGTCAAAAGATGTGTGTTCATTATTATACATTTCATACAAAAGTTATTTTTTTACTGTTAAAGCACACACACACACACACACACACACACACACACACACACACACACACACACACACACACACACACACACACACACACACACACACACACACCAAGACATTCTGTTATTTGGCTTATTTTTTGGAGGCCATATATCTTAAAAACCTCCTTTTAAAATAATAATAATAAAAAAATTGTTCTAATATATTATTATATTGTGGATGGTAATCCTATCGTTGCTAGGACAGATGAAGAGGATTGCCATCAAATTAGCGGTCACCTTGATCATCAGAGGGAATGGAATATTTTATAAGAAATATAAAGAGGTTCATAAAAGCTCTGCAGTCTGTCATGGTCATCTCCTGATAAAAGACCCAATGTCCAGCGTTGCCTGATTATGCATATTAATGACACCTTGAGAATTCATCACAAAAATTCTTTTCTTCAGTGGGCGAGGAGGGCAAACGGTAATGAATGGTGCAATTTATTCAGTTTTGTAATAATGCCTTTAATCAGAACAGAAACCTTCATGGAGGCTGGAAGGCCACGCTGCTCGGACTCTTGAATTATTAACAAAATCCAGTTTTTATATGTAATATGATCACTTAACCACAAAAAACAATACATCTTTCTCCGAACTAATGAGCCCATAAGCTTGAGAATATTTGCCTTATAATTAATGGTTAATCATAAGTATTGATTTTCCATGCTTTGTCTGGGAAAGCGCGGTTTTATATTTGCAACCGTGCACGTTTTCATCAACTGGGCTGCAT